>NC_029792.2:113815531-113861915 GCF_000816755.2 Arachis ipaensis
TGAGCTAATTATATTAATATTAGAGTCTTCTATTTACACATCTTTATTTTATATTTAGTACACATTTTATTTATTTTACAACAACTCTCTTGTTAAACTCTTTCAAAATAGTGAAATTACACCTTCTAAAATAGGGAAAAAAAAAACAATTTCTTTTCTAGGCAGAACATGAAAAACAGAGGATAAGTTTTGTGGTGATGGTGGCAACTTGGGTTGAGCAGAGATGTTATCGTTACACAAAGTTAATTAAATATGAGTTAACCAAAAAAAAAAAAAAATTAAATATGAAACTTTGAAAACTTCGAACAAGACCAAATGTTATATCAAAGAATAATTATACCTTAATAAATAATACATTTTCTAAATCAATTCATACAATAACTAAATATAAATAATTAGTTTGAAATATCTAATAAACCTAAAATCAAGAAGTACAAACATACTTGAAATGTATAATTATTGTATAAAATATTTATCTCTTAAAATAAGCTTTGAAATTTTTATAAAACTATTACTTTTATATTAAAATGTAAATTAGCACTTTTTTATGTTAAAAAAATGCAAGTAATGTACCATTAATTTCTTTCTTTTTCTACTTATTTATAATAATATCTTTTATGAAATTAGTTAAAATACAACCGTGATTTTAGAATTTATATTAATTAGAGAAAATTACACTCCCCTCCCTGCGAGATGCTAAAATGACACTCCCCTCCCTTCTATTTTATAAATGTGCATTCCCCTCCATTTTAACTTTTAAAAAACCTCATCTTTAATCCATTTTAAACTTTTTGTGTTAACTAATGTTAACTTTATCTATTTTTTAAGAAAAAATAAATTATTTTTTTAAAAAATACCCATTAGTAAAAATTTTATTTTTTATCATTAAATTTTGCTTACCAAAATATCTTTTAATAAATTATTTTTTTAAAAGTATTTTAATAAAATACAATTTAATCAATAAAAAATAATTTATTAAAAGGGTATTTTGGTAAGTAAAATTTAATAATAAAAAATAAAATTTTTACTAATAGGTATTTTTTCAAAAAATAATTTATTTTTTCTTAAAAAATTGATAAAGTTAATATTAATTAACACAAAAAATTTTAAATGGATTAAAGATGAGGTTTTTTAAAAGTTAGAAGGGAGGAGAATGTATATTTATAAAATAGAGGGGAGGGGAGTGTCATTTTAGCATCTCGCAGGAGAGGGGAGTGGAATTTTCTCTAAACAAATTACCAAAATTGTTAGAGCTCACTTGCAAGACTCCTTTTAAAAATAGAACAATGCTAGGGAAGCAAAAGGGTATTAGCCAAAAACCAGCCAAATACTTCTAGGTGAATCCAAAATTTCTACGAGTTAATATATATGTATGTTTCTTTTGCTAAGTATCAGAATGTTTTTTTTTTCATACTAAATAGATGTTCTTTTATATATTTTTCAAATTTTTTTGTATTACAAATATAAATGTCTCTATTTTTTTTAAAAATTTCATAATTTTTTTTTAAATTTTATAGATATTTAATTATTTTTGCTAAAATATAATTAGATATTTCTCTTGTTAAGTATTAGGATATTTTTTTCATATTAAATGAATATTTTTTTTATATTTCTGTAATTTTTTAAAGACTTCTTTTGACTAAGATCAAGTGTGTAATTTGAAATTAATCTAAATTGTGATTTGTGGAAATTTGAATGTGCGTGCAGGCTTCATATGAATATCAGGAAGACATTTTGTTGATGCGATTTGCTGATTATTTTGGCCGCGCCTTCTCATCTGTTGGAGGAGCTCAATTCCCATAGTTTAAGACTTTCAAAGAATCTCCAATTGTAAAGATTGTTGATGTAAGTTGTCTTTTTTTCCCCTTTCTATAACGAAAGAAAAGAAACAAAGGGCTTATTCGACTTATGATTAGAAGGTGAAAGATGCAAGTTTTTTGTTGGTTTAGCTTTGTTCTCTCACCTAATGTTTGCAACTGTGAAGTGCAAGTATTGCTTCCCGAAACGGTTCACCTCCAACTGCAACGGCAGTTCCGGTAACACATCTAGTTTATGAAAGGGAAGTGGTTCTTGTTGATGGTGGCAAATTCGACGAGTCAGATGTTGGTGATAGAAGAGGAGTGAATCGCGGTGGGGAGGCGGAGAGGGCCTGATGGTGAAAGAAGGGTCTGTGTGTGTGATTGTTGAAGGTGGGTAGGTTAATGTGAGAGAGAAGATGAAGATTTTTATAGGTTTTAATTATGTTTACTTAATCAATTTTAAATTTTTTAAATTTTGAATTTAAAAAATTTAAAATTAATTAATTATTAATATAAATTAATGTGATTTTGTTTAGTTTTTTGTTGGTAATCTCTTAGTTCTATATACTTTTCCTTAAAGATAATACTGGAGATACTTCCGAAAAATTATCCACAGCAAAAAATGATGAAAAAAGTCCTACTGGTATCTGTTCAAAATAAACAAAATGAGCAATTGATGATGATTAATAATTTTTATTTAGGGCGTATTTGGTTAAAAAGTAAAATCAATGTTAAAAGTTAAAATTAATTTATATAAATTTTAACAATGTCTAGTTCAACACACCATTAAGTAGGATGTAATCGAGTCAAGTTGGATCAAATTTAAAAATTGAACCAATTAAGTCTGATTGGTTCGAATTGAACTGAGTAGTGTGTTTTTGTAATTGAACTTGAACCGATCAAATTTGGATTTGATTATTAAAATTAAATTTGTAAAAAAATGGAAAAATAAAAAAACGAAAAAAATTATATAACACTAAAATAAAAAAAGGGATGAAGATGATAAACACTATATTTTTAACCAGGCAAAGGAATGTATAAAATCTGCAAAACTGGAGAAATATAACGAGTCTCTTTTTAATAGACTCTAAAATATTTAGTGATTCAGGAGCTTGTGGTTCAGATTCATGTGATTGTGCAGAAGATAATGCTTTTGTTAAGTATGTTTTTTCAATTTTATTGCTTCTAGATCCTCCTTCAATGCGATTGTAATGGAGCTTTGAAATGTTGTGCGACAAATATGTGTCTTGATACTGTGATCTTTTGTGAGATTCTTATTATTTTGTCACAAAGCTCTTGTTCGGTAAGAACCTGGGGACCCAAATTAAATTTCATGTTAGCACTCACATTAGGAATTAAATATTCATAATTTGATAAAATAATAAATAAGTTTCTGATTTTTTATTTCATATTCAAATGAGTTTCTTATTAAATTTAATTTCAAATAAGCTTTTGATTTTTTTAAATACACATAAATGTTTTCGTACCGAATTCAAATCATTGTTAGAAAAACCTATGTACTTTTTAATTATTTACGAAGGTTAAGAATTTATTTGTATTTTAATTTGGTAAAAATTTATTTATTTTTATGATAAAAGATTAGAGATTTATTTATTATTATTAATATTATTATTATTATTATTTTATTATTTTTAGTTTTTTATGAATTTTTAAAATTATAAAATGTTAAAATAAAAAAAAATACAAATACAAATCGAACTTATGGGTAAAAAACTCAAATAAGTCAAAGAAAGCAAAATTTTACACAAATTCGCCAAACCAAAATCTGCTTCATGAATCCACCAATGCACATTTATATGTAGTTCGAACCAGCCTGATTCGAATTCCATTTCTACATAATTCGAACCAGGTTGGTTTGAATTATATACAAACACACGCACACACTAATTCGAACCAACTTGATAGAGGGTATTGATCTTGTATAAATAGAGGGTATTGAGAAAAATAAACTAATTAAATTAATTCATATATTTCGTTATCATATTATTATTTATTAAATAATTCGATATTTACTCCAATCAAATCAAATAATTAATATAATTAACTAAATTAATTAATTGATATAATTAATTATAATAAATGGTAAGATTTGAATGTCTAATCAAATTAATTAATTGATATAATTAATTAATTATAATTGATTTGCTTTAATGAATTAAATGAAATAAATCAGGAAACACCTTAAGAGCATGTCGCATGAGTTCTGTTATTAAGTGCAAAAATTTGATTTTTATATAATAGAACAGATAGATAATAAAGATATTCAATTTTAGTATATTAAGTAGATATCATTAATACACATGACAATCAGCAATTTGCAGCAGATAAACATAAAAAAAATATATTTTATTATTAAATCTAAATTTTTTAGAGGAGAGAGAAAGAGAACATACTTGCATACTGCATAGTAATTGTCGGCGAATTTTTTACTCGAAGAAATTTTCACCAATAAAAAATTAGAAAAATATAGGATACCGATATATTATCTGTCAACTTGTTAGGGGTAAACATAGATTATAAGTACTCGATTACCTGTCTAAACCCGAATCGAACCAATTAAATTGGTTCTAAAACCAATGAGTAATCGGGTCCAATCCAAACTAAATCAATGACTATCTCTAGTAATTAATTCGAATAACGGTTCTAGCTGTGCAAAATTCGAACCAACTCATTTAACTTGTCTGGATTATTTCTATTAATATTACATGTTTATTGTCCTTACAGAATTTTTAAGATAAAAATTTTATTTTTTTATTTTTTTTTATGAATTTCTGTTTCATCGATATCCAATTACCTGTTGTTTTGGTTCGGATACACACACAAAAAAATACAAATTCGAACCAAACCGAACTAATTACAATTCAATTGGTTCGGTTTTAATTAACCTTAAATCCGAACCAACCCGACCCGTGCTCACCCCTATTTATTTAATAAAAATATTTTTCTTGGCTTATTATGAAAGTGTCTTTGCCAATAATAATTAATTATTATATTTTAATTACAATTAGCATTGATACATCCAGGAGATACATCTGCAAAGACACTTTTATTAGACACAGTCATAAAAAAGACATTTTCATTAAACACATCTACAAAGACATTTTCATTAAATACAATTATAAATAAGAGTTGACAGAAATTGGTAAAATTCTTATTGATTACGTAGTAGAATTATAAAAAAATTTTACCCTTATTAACAAGCAAATATCAAGAGAAAAATTTTACAAACAGCTATAATTTTAAGATTTCATTTTAAAGAAAAAAATATACAATCATGATTTCATTTGTTGATGAAAAAAGTTTACTAACAAAAAATTTTCAGAACATAACTAGTAAAATTTTTTTAAAATTTACTTCATTTATATAACTTAATAACATTTTGATTTTTTATCTCACATTCCTATCAATTCACTTATTATACTCTAATTAGTCCCACTTATTAATGATATTAATTATAATATTATATCCCTAATTATTAGACATTTTTATAATTACTACTTAATATTCTCTTTTATAATTTGAATTTTATATTTAAAAAATAATAAATACAAATAATAATAAAAAACTATAATAATAATATTCATTAAATAACTTTAATTGTAATTGATTTTTAATTCCTTTATTTATTTCATTTATTATCATTCGAGGAGTTAGCAAATGTAAAAGCCTTATTTAATAGGTTTATCATTGTTAGAAGAATCATAAAGGCCGTATACTCTCTAAGAGGCCAAAAATCACAACTCTAGATCACAAACACAATTGGGATAAGCCAAGAAAATTTATAAGAAGTCGTCTTTATCATTGCAAATAATATGACATTTGAATTTGACCTTAATACGGTACCTGTGTCAGAAGGAGTTAAAGAATAATTTGAACAACATATGGACTCACCCGATGAGATTGTTGCCAATCAACCAATTTTTGAGAATATGAACACACTAGCTTTGATGAGGTATGATAATAAACTGATTTAATTTTTTTGTGTTTTTATATGCATTTAAAATTATACTATACTAACTAAGCTGATCCGCATAACATTAATAAGTTCATATACATAACATCCATAATCTTCTAATAGTATAAAGAGCATGGGTTATTCAGCCACATGTTGCTTCCTTAGCTCTTTGGAGCTCAAAATGTATACGTGTCGTCTCCTTAGTTTTTTGGAATAAAAAACAAAGGATAAGGCTTGGTTCATTGATCTTCCGTATAATCACTCTCTCTCTCTTCGAAACCCTAATGCCTCAAAGTTCTCTATATCCCTCCCAAACGTAGCAACAATGAAATGAGCAGAGAAAGAGGGCGATGTGGAGTCAAAGAGGCGAGATAAACCATAACGGGGTCGAGGAGGGCTCGACGGGAAGGGAGTTCTCCTTCTGAGGCAGTGAGTGTGACTTCTGGCTGGTGTGTTCTCTTTCTCTATATGGCCTACTTCCTCTTAGAGTTTTTTTTATTTTGTTTCAGGTATTATCCGCGAAGTCGTTTTGTCCCAAAACGACAATTTCAAGAACCACTACTTCATATTGAGTGATGATGCCGTGAAACCCGTACCCTACGCTCGCGGGCGCCCCAGCGGAGAAGGTAGCAGCAGTTCTGGTTCCTCTCACCGCAAGCGCACCAAATTTCTTCATCATTTCAAGTGAGATTTTTGTTTTTTGCTTTTAAAGTTAACATTGTTGGAAATTATAAGCTCAAGTTGTATGATTTTTGTTTATTGGCTTGCTGATGGAATGTTTTGGTCCAAGCATAGTGACATGGGGAAGATGGATTTGATTCTAGCTATGAGGGAGAGGGCAAAGGTGAATGCGATGAATCTGACGTAGCAAAAGTAGATCAAAGGATTAAAATGGATCTCACGGAGGATTTATTGCATATGGTATGCCCCTCATTTTTAAGTCAATTTGAGATGTTAATGGTTTTAAAATTATCCACTCATGCCTACCCCTTAAATACAGGTTTTCTCATTTTTGGATACTCCCAATCTATGCAAAGCTACCAGGGTTTGTACATAGTAGAGCCCCTGATAAGCATAATCACGGGTGCTCCATTTAGATTTCTAGCTGTTTCTGAAAATCACAATTCTAGATACATCTACACGGTATCTTTGCCAACTGATTGAGATTCTTTTTTTTTTATTTGGAGGTGAATGATGGGTTGGAATGAACTACAAATTACTAAGAGTTTTAGATTTAGAATGTAATGAATGTGTTGATTTTGGAATGTGATTTCTCATTGGTAGTTATTATTTGTGTCTTTGCAGTGGGAGAAGTGTGAGGCTCTGTAAGTTAAGTGTTTTTGGAATCTGTTATTGTTGTTTGTACTTTCGTTTCTGAGCATGATGTTCATATGGTTTGTTTTAATGTTTGTTGTTGGCCGCAGATGGTGAGGAGTGACAGATTTAAGATCAGGTAACGTTGCAAAAACAGTATCTACATAGGACTATGAAAAAAGATCTCAGAAAAATCTTCATTGAGATGATTGAAAGGTGTTGACAATGGCCCAATATAAGTTTATCTCACTGATATCAAATGGCACTCCCTAGGTGTTTAATAGAAAGGTTTCTTTTTTAATTCTAACTTTTTTAAATTGTTATTTATTTTTTTAATGCATTGGTTTGTTGGATGATACTCTTTTCGAGGATTGGAAGGGCGGAGACGGTAAGGCCTCTACTTTGGTAAAGGTCTTGATTTTAACTGTTTATGTGATCTCTTCAGATTTGTGTCTTTATCGTGACCTGAGAAAAAAGAGATTGATGTCATGATAGATCTGTATCATTATCTTGTGAATAATTGACTTTAGCTTTGCTTTGCTTAAGGATTTTATCTTAAAAATACATTGCTGCTTGGTTTTAGAAAAAGGGAAGAATAATATTTTTTAAATTTGTTTTTCCATCTGTGATGTGTTAAACGTGTAATATTTGGTTAGTTCATTATTACTGTCAATTTGTTTTATAGGTGCCTTTTCATCTTCTTCTAAATCTATATGAATTTACTGTTACTTTAGCTGCAATCCTTTTGGTATATGGTTATGCTTATTAATCTGTTGTGTTCTCTTATGATTTTATTCGATGTGTTTTGAGTAAATACACATGAACTAACTCTACTGCTTTCGTTCTTACAATGCTTTTTGTTTCGGTCTTCTTCCTATCTTTTTGAAGTTGGCATTTTATTGATGGGTTATTGCCTTATGTATTTTAAATTTTTCTAATAGTAGTTTTATATTCTTTTAATTTGAGAGTGACTCTACTATTATATTTTTCAAGATGTATTTTCAGCATGTTTCAAAATCTTGGTTTTAATTTTCACATAACTTCTGTAGAACATATATTTTGAATAAATTATTGACTGAGATTTAGTAACTGATTCTTTTAGAGACATGATTTACTATCTCCTTTTCAGTATCTCCTTTGTATTCTTTTATGAAAGGTTCTATTTTTAGGGTTTCTCTTTTTCCTTTCTCGATTTCACGCCTTGAGCTACTAGGATCTCTTATGCTTTCTTTAATATTAATATTGCAAGATAAATTAGGCTTTAAGATGTGACAAATGTTATTAGTTTTATCAATTCTTATGTATAATTGACTTTAGCTTTGCTTTGGTTAAGAATTTTGTCTTTAAAATAAAAATATTTTGCTGCTTGGTTTAGAAAAAAAGAAGAATCATTTTTTAGAATTTTGAACTGACTTATGATTTTTTTTATTAAATTTGCTGTTTTTTCATCTGTGATGTGTTAAACGTGTATTTTTTGTTGGGTTGTTGTTATTATCCATCTGTTTTACAGGTGCCTTTTCATTTTCTTCTAAATCTACATCAATTTACATTTTAATTGTAATCTTTTGGTAAATGATTATATTTATTGATGAAATGTGTTTTATTGGAATTTTACTTAACCTGTTTTGAGTAAATACATATGAACTACATGTTCTTTTTTTATATTTTTTTGTTTTGATTTCTATTTGTGTTATTACTTTTTATTGTATTGATTTGTAGTCATAAATAGTTTTGGCTGAAAATTTTGATATAGTTGTGAAAAGATTAATTCAAACTTTATTTTTCCATTCTTCTTTGTGGTTTTTTTTTGTTGAGTAATGATTTTTTTTTTTTGAGAATCAAATACTACAACTTTTGAGATGAGTCCGATGATTTTTTTGAACTCTCCGAGTTTGGGATTATGGGATTGATCAGTTAGTTGAGATGTTCATGCCACTTACTTTCTTTTTATATCTTCATTCCTTGATTGCATTTTTTTTTCTTTAGCACAATTTTTGAACTTTATTGATGGCCACTTTCTTCTTGGGTATTTAACTACATAGATAATTAATTTGTGTGTATCTTCATTGGGAATATGATATATTTTTCATTGGAAATCTAATTATATAGGAAGCCTAATATAGGTGTCATCATCTAAGTCTACCACTCCTGCTACGCATAGGTTTTCTTTTTATTTTGGTTCTCACTTTTCTCTGTGTGTTACCTCGTGTTTTTCTTATCTTTCTCATCTCTCCTCTTGTCATCCGATCCTCTTTCTTGCTCATATCTATTGATGTTAGCTTACTTTTATATAGAGGATAACTGATAGGGGCGGCTGTTTACTGCATATATCTATTTGTGTATCTATTGCTGTTAGCCTAGGGTCTATGGAGGAGATTACTTATCACTTATTGGCTCCTTAGTTGCAGGTGCAAATATCTTTCACTAGATATCTGAGGTCACCAAATATCAGGAAGGTGATGATTTCGAGAATTTGTATGATCAAATCGTTGAAAGTAAAGAGGTTAGAGAAGGCTGTATTTAAATTAGAAGTAGTATTCATTGGGAATATGATATATATTTTCATAATTATTTATTGATGTGCTAAATTTGGTTTCAATTATTTTGAATTTTTTAAATTAGAAGTATGTTATTGGACTTTGAGAAGGCTATATTGAGGATGAACAAAAGGAAAAAAGCTCTGTTGAAGAAGTTGAGAAGGTGCTTGAAGATTGAGTTTGTTGAATTCGTTGAGGATGATACTACATCTATACAAGGGGTTAAGTGACATGGGTCTTCATGTCATTTACCTACCTAAAGCTACTGATTAGGACTTATATAGGGCAATAGATATGGGTTGTACAATTAGTGTGCACTTTTTTTGTAACAATATAAAGTCTCCTGGTTGTGTCCATGTAATAGGAGTTGATATTTGAATTTTGGGGTGTACCTTTTGGTTGGTCTTATTGCTTATGTAATGCATCAATTGCTTAGATGTTTGCATCAATTACTAGGATGTGGACATTAGATCATTAGCCTATAGGCAAAGTTAAGTACGTAGTTCTTTATGTTTGTAGACTGTGTTTGTGAAATTCAATAAAATGCGTAGCTCTCATTGCTTTATGTTATCATATTCTTAATTTTTAATTTATTTGGTTGTGTTTCACTCTTGGACCTATATTTTATTTGGTGACATTTATTTAATTATTTTCTTGTGTTTCACTTTTTTTTCATTTAAATTCTCACTACCCCTACCATTATCCTTCTTTTATCCTATATTAGAGTAGCTATGATAGTATAAAAAAAAAAGTAGCTATAATAGTTTAAAAAAAAAGGTAAATTAAATTCTTGAAAAGTATCAAAATTTTTGAATGAGCTTTTTTTCAACTTCTTTCATAATATCAATGTAGTTTGCATTGTAGGTTGCATACATAAAACTATGTAGTCAGGTTATTTCTTCTATTTATTTCTTTTGTCTTCTCTATTTACTTCTTCTCCTATTAAACTTATATGAATTAATTCTATGTCCAACAACAATATCATGGATAAATCATTCATAATTGCTATAAATAATAGAAGAGTTGCAATGTTTAGAAAAAGAGACAAGACATTTGCACTAAGAAATGGTTAGTTTGAAAAATATATTTTTTTTTGTTATCATAAATAATAATTTAGTTTTGTTCTTATTTTATTATTTTCTAACTTTTTATTTAGTTAATATATTACTTGAGTTACATGAAGGTATCATTTATGATTATTTGAATGATATATCCACAACTTCTATTGAGATCTAGGTATATATTGGTTGATGTTTATTTTCTTTGTTTGTTTTTCTCTAAATACATTGGTTGTGTGACACTTTCAATGATGTAGTCACAAACTTTGTTGATGTCAACGATCATTTGGTGTTTGCACCAAGTGAAATTAAAGATATGTAATTAGTTTTGAGCACTAAATTTATATTTTTTTTGTTTTTCCCTTTGTGTTGTTGATTTGCATAATTTTGAAGTGTGTAATATATAATATTTCTTCTAGTGTTACTCTTTGTGAGTGTTATAGTTACTTCTGTAATTTTAGTAATGTATATATTATAAAAATTGATAAAACATATATTTCCTTTTTTGTGTTATCTATTCTAAAATTATTAGCAATAACCTATTCTATTTGTTGCTTATTCTTTTTCCTGACTCTGTAGCCAACAATATCATTAGTCAGATATTTACAGTTGCTAGAAAGAGTAGAAAACATGCAACGGAGAGGAAAAAAGATGAGGCATCTACAATAATAAATTGTTAGTTGATTCCTATGTCTATTACTGTTTATTCAATTAATGATGTATTGCCTATCTTTACGTGGGTTCATACATCTTAAAATTTTTTTTTGTTTCCAATTAGAGAGAGAAATATATGGTTCAGCTAAACTCGGTCTTATTAGTTGTGGTATGTGATTATATTTGTATTTATTTTGTTTTGGATACATACTTTTGTTCGTTTAGGTATCTATTTATTTATTTAACTAAATACATTCATTGATTTAGATGAAGATATTATGTAGGAGACTCTCAGTGATGTATTCACAACCCCTATTCACAACCCGTTGACAGAACCTTTCGAGATTTAATGAGTTTGAATACACCTTCAGCTCGTGATATTCCTTTTGGTGGGAAGGTTGTTGTTCTTGCTGGTGATTGTAGACAAGTGTTACCAGTTATTCCAAAAGGGACTCATGCTGAAATAGTTATGGCCTTCATTAATTCTTCGATTCTTTGGAAATATTCTAAAGTCATGTGGTTAACAAAAAATTTTTGATTGCAAAGTGACTCTTTTGTGTCAAATTTTGACGAGGTTAAAGAATTCTCAGATTGAATTTTAAAAATTGGTGAAGGTTCTTGTGGGGTTCAAAAAGAGGATGAAATTATTGTTGATATGCCAAGTGATTTGCTTATTTCTTCGACTGATAATCCTATTCAAGATATTGTTTTAGCTATATATTCAGATATTCATATCAATCATGGCAATGCTTTGTATTTCCAAGAACGTGTCATAGTTGCCCCTACTGTTGATATTGTACAGCAGATAAATAATTTTGTTGTTGATACTATTTCTGGATCAGAAAAAGTTTATAAGTTCTAACTCTGTGTGTCAAAGTGATTATCAAAATGGGATTGAAGTTGATTGGTTGACAACTAAGTTTTTAAATCAGATTACGTGTTCAGAAATACCGAAACATGTTCTTAAATTGAAAAAAGGTGCTCCTATTATTTTGCTAAGGAACATTGATCAGGCAAATGGATTGTGTAATGGAACTTGACTCTTTGTTCAAGATCTTAGAGATAACATTATTGGTGCTGAGGTTGTTTCTGAAAGTAACGTTGGAGGCAAAGTTTTTATTCCTCGGATGAATTTGGTACCGAATGATCCTAGTATCCCATTCAAATTTCAGCGTCGGCAGTTTTCAGTTAGTCTTTGTTTTGCAATGACTATTAATAAGATTCAAGGATAAACTTTATCTCTGGTTGGTATTTATCTACGACGTCCTGTTTTTTCTCATGGATAATTATATGTTGCCATATCTAGAGTGACAAAAAGATTAAGATTGAAGATATTATTGGCTAATGAAGATGATGAATGTTGCAACTTGACATCAAACGCTGTTTACAAGGAAGTTTTTCAAAATATATAAGTTGATAAGTGGTTTATTCAAAGTTTAATTACTTTGTCATTTCCTATATTTTTATTGAATTTTCAATTAGGTCCTTATATTTTTTTTCTTTTTAATTGAGGCGCTATACTGGTAAAACTATAGAGACCGCTACGTAATTAAACTTTTATTAATACGAAAGTTTTGTTTCCTTTATAATTGTTTTTAGAAGGGTATGTTTGTGTTCCTTTTAGTAGTTGGTTGTTATATTTTTCGTTCTCATAAAGTATCTTCATTGTCTTTTTTTTCCTTTTCTTCAACTTAATTAATAATAATGGCTTTTAAATTTAATATTTTTAGATCTATTTTAATTATTATAATTAATATAATATTGACTATTCTATTTTATTTTTGTATATTATTTTATTTTTGATTGAGTAAAAAAATATTGATGTGATAGAAAAATCTCAATTGGATTCTTTTTCCGATAAAAAGGTTATCCCTAACCCTCACTCACTTTTTATGCCCTTCCTATTTTCCACTTTCTTACCCCATATCCTATAAACCCCTTTTCACTCCCCTTCTTATTTCAAGTGATGTTCGTTATGGGTGTTCGTGGTGCGGTTTGGTTTGGTTTTATAGAGAAAAGTCATCCGATTCAATTAATTAATTAAACTGCGGTTCGGTTTGATTCGGTTTTTTATCGAGACCATCCGAACCAAACCAAACCAATTGAAATCGGTTTGGTTTGGTTCAGTTTGTTCGGTTTTTCAATTAATTTTAGAAAAAAAAGTTTAAAAATTGCAAGAACTGTTAGAGCCAAGACCGAAGTATAAAAAAATAGTAAAATTGCTATGAAGGCTGTGTCATTCATGACAAATTAGTGGAACTTATTTAGTAAAAATCAAGTTCAATTAATCATGAAAATGAGCAAGATTGAGGGCTGAGAGTGGAGCAAACTAGCTAAAAATAGTCTGCAATAATACAATAGAATAACTAAGATAGTTCAAAGTTCAACAAATCAAAGGAAAGATTGGCGTTGTGTAAGTATGGATCTGCACCATTATATGTTTCTTTTGCCCAATCCTCCAAATTATGTATATCATATATTCCCAATTTTCCATTACTCTAAGGATCACAACCCCTTCATCTTCGTGTCGCCAATAGAAGCTTAAAAATTCAACCCACCAAAAGGATAAAACAACCAAATTAAAAGAACCCCATTTACGAATACATAGAAAACCGAATAGAACAAAAAATGAACAAAAAGTAGAGAATTAAGCAGTTAGAATTGGCTATATAAAAACAGAGGTAAGAATAAAAATTACAACAAAAACTACACGTAACTAATAATCAGATTAAAATCAACAAGAACAAAAATAATGAAATTAAACAATCAGAGCTATCAACAAATAATCCTAACAAATAATCAGATTAAAATCAACAAAAAGAAAAACCATGAAATTAAACAATCAGAGCCATCAGCAAATAATCCTAACAAAAATCAGCAAGTAACAAATGATAGATTAAAAATAGAATTATGACAATAAATTATAACAAATAAAAAGGATTTAAAAACAGAATTAAGAAAAAATAAAAAAACCCTAAGAGAAGGAAAGATGCAGCGATGGAGGCGGAGAGACTGGACGGTGGCGGAGAGGCTGGATGTTGTACGACTGGACAACTGGCAAACCGCGATAGAGCACGACGGCACTGAGAAGTGAGAATGGATGGAGGCTGACTTACTACAACGAAGCATACGTTGCTGCTGGACGGCGTGAGGCTTCAACGGACGGCGGCAGAGAGGACTAGGATTGAGAGAGGAGAATGGAGTGGAATCTGAGACTGTGTGAGTGAGAGAGGAGTTTCTGGCTTTCTGGTTTCTACGGCGTGAGTGACTGAGTGAGAGAGAGAGTAGTGTATCTATAAAGTGTTTTAGGGTTGGTTTAGGTTGAGTGGGGGTAAGACTAACTTATATAGTTATATGTATTTACCAGTTTGGTTCAGGTTTTTAGTGTTAGAACCAAAAACCAAACCGAACCGAACAAAAAATTGCAAAATTTCATTTTTTCGGTTTTTTTAGTTTTTGATTTTTTTGGTTATCGATTTTTTGGTTCGGTTGATCGGTTTTGTTCGAATTGGATCGGTTTTGAACACCCTATTGTTCGCGTTCTTTTTCTCAGGAAATGCATTTCATGTCTCTCAACAACTCTCGCATAGACCGAGAAAGGCTATGGTCTATATGGAAGAAGGTGGATGTCGTGGAACGATTTCACCCTATGATTTTCACCTCTGTGCTCTATAAGTTCCCTGCTGTAGCGTTCACTCGGTTCTGATCATGGCGGCAATGAAGAACTTCTCTTCCAATCTGGTGATGACAGAGGTGAAGATCTTCTATCAGATTAGGCAGTAGGATTTACATTAATTTGATAATTGTTCAGGGTTACTGATCACCGAAGACAAGAAGTTTGGTCCATACCTTCTAATGACACGATATTGTTGCCTATTTCATAGGTACTCTATTTAAATTTATAGTTGCTTCTGAAATTCCTAAATCTACCTACTTCTGTACCGTGTCTGTGTATATTAACTAAGATTTGTTTTTTGATGTGAAAGTGAATGATGGATTAGGATAAATACTTCTTAGGGTTACTGTTGACAATGATGATTCTATTAGCTATTGCTGTGTTTGATTCGAAATTCTTTTGGAGCAGGTGTCTTAGGGTTTTCACTTCAGTTAGTTTAAATGTTTTTGGAATTTGTTATTTCTGAGTTTCATATTGCAAATTTGATCCCAGGAAATGTGGGAAATCGTATTTCATAGTTTTATGAATTCAAAGGATTTTTTTGTAGTTATTGATTTGAAGTTTTTCTTAGTTGTTTAGTATGTATAGTCTTATCTGTGTAAACTAATGCATGTATACTGCTTGATAGAATGTCTATGTGAATAATTTGAAAGTTAAATTTAATGCTATAGATCTTTACAAAATATATTTATAAATCAGAAATAGAAATCAATCTCAAGTTTTGGTAAAAGAATCGAACTATAATTTTAAATTTTAACATTCAGATTACATGATTAAGAAAAGGTGGAGCTATAATGTTAATAGTGATGGAGCTATGATAAGTTATATGTTCCTATTATATAATTGTACACTGCATGAATTGTGCTTAGACAAAATGTGTTATTTCTTTGAATTGCACTTGAATTGTACTTGGTAGTCTTGGCTTCAAATTTTGTTTTGCTTGTGTTTTTTTTATTTTAGATTGTATTATTGCCTTTGATATTCTTGATTTTCAGCTACATGCCTTTGTAAGTTTACAAAAAATATTTTTGAGCTATATGCCTTTTATATGCACTTAGTTGTTATCTATTTGGCACACCATTTGTGACTTACATCATATGCTTGAGGAAGACAATAACTTTTTCTGATGAGGCATTATATATGATGAGGTATGTTTGTATAGAACCAAGTGCTGAATATTTAGAAGTTATATCCTTTTATCTTTTTATGACTATGAGACGCTTCTTGCATAAGTTACTCTCATTTGGTTCTTCTCTTTATGAAAAAATAGTAATATTTTGAAAGATTTTATTTTCTAATTTGCATAACAATTAAAGAAGTGTACTAGAGGATTTGCTTATTGTTTATTAACAAAAATTTAGTTGCTTCAATTCGTCACTTGAATTGGATGTTGTCTATTTATTGAAGTGACATGCTTTCAAATTTCAATTTTCTATATTTTGTCATTAAAAGGTTTCAAAGTTCTTTTTGTTCTTTGTTATAAGTTTGGGTGTATTCTTTGGATCTTTGATCTTGAGTTTGAAAATGCTAAGTTTTTTAAAATAAGTTAACAAGTGTAGTTTTAATTTAATCAATTTGTGTGCACTTTCTTAAAAGTAGTTGAATATAACAAGTCTTATAAAAATCCCAATTGCTAACTAAGGTTTATGTTCTGGACTATGTTGTTTATAACTTTATATTTTATTTATTGTCACATAATATATGAAGTTGAACAATATCTTATCACAACTGATTTATAGAGGACTGACATTCATTTTGTTCTTTGTCCTTTGTTCTCTATTTTCATTTTGTTCTTTTTTATTTTTTTTGTTTTGTATGGTAAAACCAGTTTTAAAAAGTTTTATTCGTTTGGAATGGTCACTTAAGTTGAATAACACTTATTTAGTCTCATTAAAAGTTCTTAAAATCATTTTTGTTCTTTATGCTGAATTTTCGTTTAACTTGTGCCTCTCTCTAGAATATGACAATGTTTGAAATGTTGATATAAACTATTTTATGCTTTTTTCTCTACAAGAACATTGATCCAAGACAAAGGGACAAATTTACTAAAGAATGCTTCCCTTAGAGTTTCTGATATATATATATGGTCTAATCTCACATTTAAGCTATGTTGAAATTTTTTAGAGAGATTCTTGAATATGAAGTAGAACAGGAAATATGTATTTTGGAAGGGAATATCACCACCTACCAGACTATGACAGCAGTAAGCAGCATAGCACTACATTAATAATGCATGTATATATGCATGTATTGACTTACAATGTGTTTGGATTGTTAAAATAAATTTGTAATTTTAAATTGTGTTATATTCAGCTTGTGACTTATGGTTGAATGCATATGGTGACAAAAAAAATAGATAGAATCATCTTATTTAGATTTAATTTTAAGCTTGAGTGGTGCATGAGAAGAAGAAATTAATATGTTTGAGACACTGACCATTTTTAATTAGTTGGATGGTGGGGGACCATAAATTAAAATAATACATACACATATATATGCATATAAATACTTCTATATTACTATTACTCATTCTCATTATTACATTTATGTCAAATGTATGTAGAAATTCATGAACATTTTTTGTCCATACATATAAAGCCATTGATTTCTAATTAGAATGTATTGAACCTGAAAGTTACGAGGCCATGGCCTTCACTTACTTAACTTCTCATTCTCTTTTAATTTTGTATTTAGTATTTTATCTTTCTTTAGTTAGTTTCCTTCCTCACATGCAATAAGTTAAAGTTGTCAATTTCACATTAATACCCAAATTCATTCTTTGTCATTCTATTCTGGGTTTTGGTGTATTCTTTGGACTTTTTATTTTGGGGTTAAAAATTCTAAAAGTTCTTCAAAATAGGTGAAAAAGTGTGGTTCTCTTTTAAAGAGAAAAAATTGGACAAAATTTGTGATAAAGTGAGATTCTCTTTTAGTATAAAGTAATTTTACACGTCTATTCAGTTATGTAATGTTAAATCAATAAAAATAATTATCTTTTCATATTGACTCATTGATTGTGTTAATGCGCAAATAAAAGAACGAATTTTATTATATGGCTGTGTAATAAAAACTCAGAAAAATTCTCAAAAATCTAATAATCATTTGACAATACATTAATATTTATGAATGAATTTTACTTAAGTATTATAAAAAATTTTTAATTATTCTTCGATACTTATTTGGTTAAAATAATTAATTTTTTATCTTAAATTCTTTTATTAAATATATAATACTTCAATTTGTGTATTAATTAGATTAATGTAACATTGATCAGAATTGGTTGAAGTTCACCTTTTTTTTCACTCCGATAAATATTTTTTTTTGTAGTATTTAATATAATTTAATTTGTTTTTCGAATAAATTTCAAATTTATTTGAAAAAAAAGTAATTTAACCAATTTAATATGAACAATATAAATTAAACATTTTTGTTTGGATAAATTTTTGTTCTTTTAGAGAATTTCAAAAAATTAAAACAGAGTAAGTGGAACATAAATAGAATTAGTATATAGTATAATAATATTTTTGTAGAGTTAAGCATTTTATAATAAATTTATGATTTTGTTGGTAAAATAGTTCTTTTAAATAATAATTAGCTACCAAGATTATAATTGAAAATTTGAGTTGTAACTACAAATAAAAAAAAAAATTGTTAACTAATTATTGTTTGAAAATTATTAGTTTCAACTTTATTTAATTTATGAAAGATTTAATTTTTAACGTATATATTAAAAATTTTGTTAGAAGAACGAAAGAATTAATTTATCTAAGAATGAGAATTATATAAATTTTATAATAAAAACTTATTACATATTAAAGTAGTCTACCTAAAATTACTCATTTCAATATTTATTTAACCAAGAAATTTAAGACATGGACAATTTTTTTTGGGAGAAAAAGAAAGATGTGTGATATTTAATTGTAAATTCTACAGTGGACGCAGCTGGTCACACTGACCACTTCCGATGTTTTTCCACATGAATCTTACAAATATATAAATACCATATCCATCGTAAAATTAACAAATAATATAAATATAAAAGAAAAAAAAAAGAAAAACTTCTTTGTCTTATGTAATGTGGTATTTTCTTTGTTTTATGTTTTGTGAATTGTAGATTAAGGAGATAAATCTTAAGCAATAGAAATTTTTGCTGGTGCGTTGTACGGGTCTTCTGCTAGTTATATACATAACATCTAAAAATTAAATTTATGTTTATTAGATATTATATTTATACACATATCATTTTTTAGTTATTGCAAAAGTAACTATCAAGTTAACACAGATATTTTTAAATTTTATCATAATTGAATTTTAAAAAAATATCAAATTCTTAAATTAATTTATTCAATTGATAAATTTACTCATGTTGAGTTTGAAAAAATTAAAATTATTGTGATGATCAAACATTGTTAAAAATATCATTTACAAAATTCTTAATTTAATTTTTAGTTATTATCAACTTAATTACCAATTGGTGGTTTAACAATTTTGTTGAAATGTGCAGATTTTGATATTGGGTCACAAGAAAATCTAAGCCCAATATAAGGATGAGGTTCAGCCTTAGCAAAAATAAATTCTAAGAAAAGTGGCTGAATTATCTTTGTTGCATAAGCAAATGCTTATTGGGCCAAGGAATTAATGGGAAGCCCAAAACAAATTCCTTTTTGATCCAACAAAGTGTTGGTTCGAAATTAAAAGAAAAGAGAAAGAAAATAGTGCATGCTTCCCGCGGTTATCTACTCCCACTTTAGAATAGAATTCAAAGATAATTAAATAGATTTAAGTGCATTGGTAACATGAAAGAGAAAGTTGAAATTGATTTGATTGCTTTTAATGAGTTACACGTTACTAAGCATGAGGAGTGGGAAATTAATTTCTTGTAATTTCATTCCTCAATTATATTGAAAGATTTTCACTCTTCTCTCTCTTCTCTCTCTAGTTTCGGTCACTTCACTGACAGGGAAGAAGCTTGAAGATGCAAGCTATCAGAGGTAGAAGCTAAGAACTTCTGAACAAGTAAGAGGCCAAGGTGATGATGGCCCTTGCAAAAAGAAGATCTACAGTATGGTGTAGCTGAGATCCTTACCACAAAAGGTAAGATGTGGTGAGGAAGTCTCAAGTTTTCTATACCTAGAAATGGAAGCAATCCATTTCGGTCAGAGAAGAAGATCCCTGGGGTATGGCTCGTCTCTACTTTTTGTTCATCCATCACAAAAGGTAGCTACTGTAGCTACGTGGAGGAGAAAGCAGAAGTGGAGCAGAAGAAGCTGTCAAGGATCAAGTATTCATTAAGGATCAAAAATCCTTCTTGGGACCCAAGTCAAGATGGAAGGCTCAGATTGATGAAGCTTGAAGAAAAGGGATAAGAGAGAGGTAATTGCATGTTGGTTTTAGCTTTTGGTTCCCTCTCTCTTCTCTCTGTCCGAACCAATTTTGGTGTTGAAGAAGAAGAAGTTGGCTCGGTTGAACTGTTTCAACCTTAGAGGCTTCCTCTTCTATAATAAGGGAGAACAGCCAAGGCTTGAGACAAGGAGAGAAAGCACAGAGTTCTCATAGCTACCCAAGCTAACAGAAGTTCTTCTTCTTCAATGTGTTTCATTTTGTATTTTCTTTAGTTTTGTCTGTTTGAGTCTCATGGTGAAAAAGACAAATAGAGTGAGGTTTGTAAGAAAAAGCCAGTGAGAGAAAAAAGGCAGAGCATATAAAATTAAAGAAAAAGCCATAGATGTCTTAAAGTTCCTTTGTACATCTATGTGTGTGTGTATCATGATTCTGTGGGAATTCCTTTGCAAGTTGGGTTAGCACTTAGCAGTTGAAAGCTTGGTAGATGACCAAGTCAAGTTCAGGATTGGGGATAGATTCTAGACTTGTCCTGGATAGGAAGGGTAGTTCCTAGGGAGAATTGGTGTCTATAATCTGTTTGATTATAGTGAAATTATATCATTGATTGTGATGGATTCTGGACGTAGGCTGCATTGCACTTAGCAGCTGAACCAGGATACTTCTTGGTGTGATTCTCTCTTTCTCTTCTACTCCATTTCAGTTTCTATTGCTAAGGAGACAAAATTGAAAAATATCTCCTGACTGGGTACGAGACAAAAAGAAAATGTCTCGTGTTTGGTTATGAGACAAAACGCAGAAAAATCTCCTGAAGCTAGTTTGAAAGACAGCAAGTATTACTCAGCAAAAAAGGGGCTAAGATTCAACTCCCCTTCTCTTAGCCACTGATTACCATTAATTGGTATCAAAGCTTGGTCTTAAAGAGATCAAGCTTTGTAGCTTGGAGAAAAGATCCTGATGGCAGAAAACAGTGGCTCAAACCTGGTGGCCTACACTCTGACAGAAGGACAGTCAAGCAACAGACCTTCTCTCTTTAATGGAAAGAACTACACTTATTGGAAGGAAAGAATAAAGATTTTTGTCCAATCGGTAGATTACAAACTCTGGAAAATAATCCTAGAAGGTCCTCAATTCCCAACCACCACAGGAGCTGATGGTGTGGTCTCTCTCAAGGGTGAAGCCAGCTGGACTGAAGAAGACAGAAAAAAGGTGGAGCTCAACGCCAAAGCTATCAACTTGCTTAACTATGCAATCAGTTTCGAGGAATACCGACGAGTATCAAGATGCACAACAGCAAAGAAAATCTGGGACAAACTACAAATCACTCATGAAGGCATAACCCTAGTAAAGAAGATCAAAATTGACATGCTAACAGGGAGTATGAAATATTCTCAATGAAGGAAGGAGAATCAATTGATGAGTTGTTCGAAAGATTCAACGTCATCATCACTGGCTTGGATGCTATGGGAATCACATATTCTGAATCTGTGCTTATGAGGCGAATTTTGAGGTGTCTCACAAAAGAGTGGGAAACAAACGCAATAGTTATAGTTGAGAGTAGTGGTCTTGATTCTATGACCTATGATGATTTGAGAGAAAATTTACTTGCTTTTAAAAACACATGTTTGAAAAAAGATTCAAAAAGGAAAGGAATAGCTCTCAAATCTGCTACTAAACCTCTGGATGATGAATCCAGTGATAACTCATCTGAAAATAATTTTGTTTTATTTGCTAAGAAATTCAGGAAAATTGTGAAGCTGAAGGAAAGAAACCGAGGAAGCAGCTCAAGGAAAGCAAAGAAGGATCTCAGTAAAGTGATCTGCTATAACTGCAACGAGGTTGGCCACTTCAAATCCGATTGCCCTAAACTGAAGAAGGATAATAAGCCAAAGAAGGGAAAAAGGAAAGGACTGATGGACTCTTGAAAAGACTTGAAAAACGATTCAGATGAAGATGAGAAAACAGAAACCAAGTCTCAAACTTGCCTTATGGCAGATCACATAAAACATGTAGTTTTTCATAACCTTGACACTGAAAACCTTCATCTCATGATAGATCACCTCTCTGAAAAGATTAGATGCTTCTTAAATAAAAACCAAAATCTTGAGTCTCAAATTGAAATTCTTAAAGCTGAAAATGGTTTTCTTAAAGAAAAATTGAGAGAAGCTGAAACCGCTGTTGATCTTGTGGAAGAAAACAAGCGGTTGAAAGCTGAAATAAAAGGTGGTGAAAAACAGCATTCTGTGGTTGCATATTTAGATTGTGTTGAAAAAAATGAGAAGATGCTCAAAGAGGTAAAACGAATCAAAGAAGACTTAGCCACCTTTGCTCAAAGTTCAGAAAATTTAAATCAACTCTTAGCTAGTCAAAAACCTCTTTATGATAAAGTTGGGTTGGATTTTCATAAAACTGCAAAATTTGTTGAAAAACCTAATTTTACAAACATGACTTCATCCTCAAATGATGAAAGGTTCAAAACCCAACAAGGTTTGTGAAAACAGCAACTCATAGATTTTGTAGACTATGCAACCCGAATAGACACTTTCTTATTCAGTGTTTCTTTGATGAAAGAATGATTGGAAATAAAGTTTATAAAATTGTTTGTGACTATAATGGCTTGGGACAAAGAAGATGGTTTGACATCAAAGGATCCAAAAAGATTTGGATACCTAAGGTCACTTGAGCTTATTTTATAGGTTTGCCTAGCACCCAAGCGAAAGGACAATATGTGGTATATGGATAGTGGATGCTCTAGGCATATGATCGGAAAGGCAACCTTCTTCATTAAACTTGATGAATATGATGGAGAGTTTGTCACTTTCGGTGATAATGAAAAAGAAAAAATAGTGGCCATTGGAAAAGTTGGTAAAAGTTTCTCTTCTTTCATAAATGATGTTTTACTTGTTGATGGCTTGAAACACAATTTACTAAGCATTAGCCAATTATGTGATCTTGGTTATGAAGTTATTTTTAGAAAATTGGATTGCTTAGTTATGTGTAAAAAATCTGGTGAAATTTTATTTGAAGCCAAAAGATGTAATAATGTGTATGGATTGACTCTTGAGGATTTAAAAGATCAAAAGGTGACATGCTTTACATCACTTGAATCTGAAAAATGGCTTTGGCATAAGAAATTAGGTCATGCAAGCATGTACCAAATTTCTAAGCTTGTTAAGAAAAATTTAGTAAGAGAAATTCCTAACATTAAATTTGATAAGGATATTATTTGTGATGCTTGTCAATTAGGAAAACAAGTAAAATCATTTTTTAAACCAAAAGATGGAATTTCTACCAAAAGGCCATTGGAAATGTTGCATATTGATCTTTTTGGTCCAACTAGAATTCAAAGTTTATGAGGTAAACATTATGGTTTGGTAGTGGTAGATGACTACTCTAGATTCGGTTGGATACTCTTCCTAGCTCATAAGAATGATGCTTTCCATGCTTTTTCAAGTCTTTGTAAAAGAATTCAAAATGAAAAAGATTTGAAAATTGCCCACTTGAGAAGTGATCACGGAAAAGAATTTAAAAATCAAGATTTTAAAAAATTCTGTGATGATTTTGGAATTGCTCATAATTTTTTATGTCCTAAAACTCCTCAACAAAATGGGATAGTTGAAAGAAGGAATAGAAGCCTTCAAGAAATGACTAGGGTTATGTTTTGTGAAAATGAGGTTCCAAAATTTCTATGGGCTGAAGCTGTAAATACATCTTGTTATATTTTGAATAGGACTATCATTAAAAAAGGGTTAAAGAAAACTCCTTATGAGCTATGGAAAGGAACCCCTCCTAATCTTAAGTATTTCTACATTTTTGGATGCAAATGCTTTGTGCTTAACAATAAATAAAATCTTGGAAAATTTTGATCCAAAATCCTATGAGGGAATGTTTGTTGGATACTCCACCACTAGCAAAGCATATAGAATTTACCTCAAGGAACATAGAACCATAGAAGAATCCATACACGTGTCCTTTTTTGATACTAATTCAATTCTCAGTATTGTAGTAGAAGATGATGCAGGTTGTGAAGATATGGTCAATTAGGAAGTCAGTGAAGAAAATCCCAAAACTGTTCCAAGTGAAGAACCTGTCCGTCCAGAAATGTCTCATCAGGATGGAAGAGACATTTTAGTTTTGTCTCCTTAACTAGTAAGAGAACCCGGAACAGATCAGAATGTTGAACCTTATCAAGGCATATCCTTACCTCAAAGGCCAAGAGAATGGAAGTTTCTGAAGGGTTACCCCCATGATTTTATCATTGGTGATCCTTCCCAAGGCGTGACCACTAGATCCTCTAGCAAGAAGCAAGTTGATCAAAGCAATGTGGCTTTCTTGTCCCAATTAGAGCCTCTCAATATAAAGCAAGCCCTTGAAGATCCTTCATGGATTAAAGCCATGGAAGAGGAGCTTGCTCAATTTGAAAAGAATGAGGTTTGGACACTTGTACCCAATCCTAATGGTAAGAAGGTAACCGGTACAAAGTGGATCTTTAAAAATAAATTGGGTGAGGATGGTAGTTGTTCACACCCTGGGTCGAGCTATCCGACTTGGGATGATTGGGGACAAAGCAACCGACCTCTTCAGGTCAGGCTACCCGACCTCTTCTCAAAGAGGTCGGCCAAATCGACAGGAAAGCCCAATAAAGGGACCAAATAGAGGAACACGACCCAAATCCAAAGGCAGTCCAAGCCTAAAGAGGTAAGGGCGGTTCCCTTGAAGATAAGCTGACCCCACCCAAAGAAAAGAAAAGATAAGATAAGATAACTAACTTATCTTATCGGAAAGGTCAGCCCACACTACTATAAATATACTAGAGCACCCAGGTATAACTCATACTCTGATTCTACAAAAAATATGTTTAATACCCATGCTAACTTAAGCATTGGAGTCTCTTGCAGGTACCCCCCCACCCTCCGGTGACCAAGGATCAGAAGTGCAGCCAGTCCAACGAGTCGGCACAACAGCTCTGGCCGCCACCAGCCAGCCGGACACGTCATCTCCAACCAGTAAAGAAGATCTCATCCGAGATCGACCTACAGTTTCAGGTAACCCCTGGAACAGTAGTGTTGTTCGTAACAAGGCTAGATTAGTGGCCCAAGGTTATGATCAAGAGGAAGATATTGATTTTGATGAGTCTTTTGCCCCGGTAGCAAGAATGGAAGCAATTAGGTTGCTTCTTGCCTATGCTGCCCATAAAGGTTTTAGAATGTTCCAAATGGATGTTAAATATGCTTTCCTTAATGGCTTTATAGATCGAGAAGTATTTGTGGCACAACCCCCCGGTTTCGAAAATAAAGAATTTCCAAATTATGTTTTTAAACTTTCAAAAGCTCTTTATGGGCTTAGGCAAGCTCCAAGAGCTTGGTATGAAAGGCTTAGTGCCTTCTTGTTGGAAAATCATTTTCAAATGGGTACCATCGATACTACTTTATTTATCAAAGAATCTAATGATGATATTCTTCTTGTTCAAGTTTATGTGGATGACATAGTGTTTGGTTCGGCCAATGAAACCTTGTGTGAAGAGTTTGGAAAACTTATGACTAGTGAGTTTGAAATGAGTTTAATGGGAGAATTAACTTTCTTTCTTGGTCTCCAAATTAAACAAACTCCTAGTGGTATTTTTATTCACCAAGGTAAATATGCTAAAGAGTTAATTAAGAAAGTTGGCCTTGAAAATTCCAAACCAATGGAAACACCTATGCATCCAAATACTAAACTTGAAAAGGATGAAAATGGCAAAGATGTGGATGAAACACGGTATAGAGGAATGATAGGCTCACTCATGTATCTTACATCCTCTAGGCCGGATATTGTTCAAAGTGTGGGTATATGTTCAAGGTTTCAATCTCACCCAAAAG
Source organism: Arachis ipaensis (assembly GCF_000816755.2). Lineage (NCBI taxonomy): Eukaryota > Viridiplantae > Streptophyta > Magnoliopsida > Fabales > Fabaceae > Arachis > Arachis ipaensis. Next base: position 113,841,744 of record NC_029792.2, read on the forward strand.
AATCCCATCTTTCAGCCATCAAAAGAATCATTAGATACATTAAGGTAACATGTGATTATGTCTTATGGTATCCTAGATCTAATGATTTCTGTGCAGTGGGGTTTTGTGATGCATATTATGCGGAAGATCGGGTGGATAGAAGGAGCACATCCGGAATGTGTTGCTTCTTTGGAAGCGCGCTAAACATGTGATCAAGCAAGAAACAAGCCACAGTCGCTCTATCCATAGTTGAAGCCGAATACATATCTGCCTCTGCTTGTTGTTCTCAATTAATTTGGTTAAAAACTCAGTTACAGGATTATAAATTGAAAATTAATAGTATACCTTTATTTTGTGATAATATGAGTGCAATAAACATTTCTAAAAATCTTGTTCTACACTCTATAACTAAGCACATTGAAGTTAGATATCATTTTATTAGAGAACATGTGCAAAAAGTACTATTGATATTCAATTTGTGAAATCCGAAGAACAACTCGCTGATATATTCACTAAACCTCTGTGTGAAGATAGGTTCTGTTCATTGAGGAACAGTTTGGGTATGCTGGATCTAAGTTCTATTGATAAATTATGATTTTATTGATTCTGTTTATTTTTGTCTCGTAAGTTGGAAGGAGACAAATCTGGAAAGATAGTGAACAAGCCAAGAAACAAGGGAAGACTGATCATAGGCGTTTTTGAACTGAAGCCCAACCAAATCTTTCTGACCCACTCCATGTCTATGGCCCATTTGAGTTCTTTATTTTTTTTAATAATAATTTATGGAGGTTGCCTGGTGCACAAAATCACAATCACACTTTTGCAATTCCGCACAACCAGCAAGTGCACTGGGTCGTCCAAGTAATACCTTACGTGAGTAAGGGTCGATCCCACGGAGATTGTCGGCTTGAAGCAAGCTATGGTTATTTTGTAATTCTTAGTCAGGAAGTTAATAATAAAAATGATTAGTTTATGAAGAGTAAATAGCATAAATTAAATAATACTTGTTATGCAGTAATGAAGAGCAGATTGAAGATTTGGAGATGCTCTGTCTTCCGAATCTCTGCTTTCCTACTATCTTCTTCTTCACGCACGCAAGGCTCCTTCTATGGCAAGCTGTATGTTGGTGGATCACCGTTGTCAATGGCTACCATCTGTCCTCTCAGTGAACATGGTCCAAATGGGCTGTCACCGCACGGCTAATCATTTGTCGGTTCTCACTCATGTTGGAATAGGATCCATTGAATTGATCCTTTTGCGTCTGTCACTACGCCCGCACTCGTGAGTTTGAAGCTCGTCACAGTCATCCCATCCCAGATCCTACTCGGAATACCACAGACAAGGTTTAGACTTTCTGGATCTCAGGAATGGCCGCAAATAATTCTAGCCTATACCACGAAGACTCTGATCTCACGGATTCGAATGCTCTGTTGTTAGGAGATGCAATCAAACACGTGAACCAGGAATCAAAGAGATACACACTCAATCTAAGGTAGAACGGAAGTGGTTGTCAGGCATGCGTTCATAAGTTGAGAATGGTGATGCGTGTTACGGATCATCACATTTATCATGGTTAAGTACGAGCGAGTATCGTAGAACAGAAACAAGCGTGATTGAATAGAAAACAGAAGTAATTACATTAATCCATCGAGACACAGCAGAGCTCCTCACCCCCAACCATGGAGTTTAGAGACTCATACCGTAGAGGATACAAAGTTCAGATGTGAAATGTCATGAGGTACAAAATAAATCTCTAAAAGTAGTTTTTATACTAAACTAGTAGCTAGGGTTACAGAAAATAAGTAACTAAGTGCAGATAGTGCAGAAATCCACTTCTGGGGCCCACTTGGTGTGTGCTTGGGCTGAGCATTGAAGCCTTCACATGTAGAGACTTCTCTTGGAGTTAAACGCCAGGTTGCAGCCTATTTCTGGCATTTAACTCTGGTTTGTAACCTGTTTCTGGCGTTTAACTTCAGAATAGGGCAGGAAGTTGGCGTTTGAACGCCAGTTTGCATCATCAAAACTCAGACAAAGTATGGACTATTATATATATCTAGAAAGCCCTGGATGTGTACTTTCCAACTCAATTGAGAGAGCACCAATTGGGCTTCTATAGCTCTAGAAAATCTATTTTGAGTGCAGGGAGGTCAGAATCCAACAGCATCTGTAGTCCTTTTTCAGCCTCTGAATCAGATTTTTGCTCAGGTCCCTCAATTTCAGCCAGAAAATACCTGAAATCATAGAAAAACACACAAACTCATAGTAAAGTCCAAAAATGTGAATTTTGAATAAAAACTAATAAAAATATACTAAAAAGTAATTAAAATATACTGAAAACTACCTAAAAACAATGCCAAAAAGCGTATAAATTATCCGCTCATCACAACACCAAACTTAAATTGTTGCTTGTCCCCAAGAAAATAAAAATAAAATAGGATAAAAAGAAGAGAATATATTATAAATTTTAAAATATCAATGAAACTTAGCTCCAATTAGATGAGCGGGACTAGTAGCTTTTTGCCTCTGAACAGTTTTGGCATCTCACTTTATCCTTTAAAGTTCAGAATGATTGGCATCTATAGGAACTCAGAATTTAGATAGTGTTATTGATTCTCCTAGTTTAGTATGTTGATTCTTGAACATAGCTACTTTTTGAGTCTTGGACGTGGCCCTAAGCACTTTGTTTTCCAGTATTACCACCGGATACATAAATGCCACAGACACATAACTGGGTGAACCTTTTCAGATTGTGACTTAGCTTTGCTAAAGTCCCCAATTAGAGGTGTCCAGAGTTCTTAAGCACACTCTTTTTTTGCTTTGGATCATGACTTTAACCGCTCAGTCTCAAGCTTTTCACTTGACACCTTCACGCCACAAGCACATGGTTAGGGACAGCTTAGTTTAGCCGCTTAGACCAGGATTTTATTCCTTTGGGCCCTCCTATCCATTGATGCTCAAAGCCTTGGATCCTTTTTACCCTTGCCTTTTGGTTTAAAATGGTTACTGGCTTTTTGCTCTTGCCTTTTGGTTTAAAGAGCTCTTGGCTTTTTCTGCTTGCTTTTCTTTTTCTTTCTTTTATTTTCGCCATTTTTTTTGCAAGCCTTGTTCTTCACTGCTTTTTCTTGCTTCAAGAATCAATTTTATGATTTTTCAGATTATCAATAACATTTCTCCTTTTCATCATTCTTTCAAGAGCCAACAATTTTAACATTCATAAACAACAAATTCAAAAATATGCACTATTCAAGCATTCATTCAGAAAACAAAAAGTATTGTCACCACATCAAAATAATTAAGCAAATCTCAAGGATGAATTCAAAATTCATGTACTTCTTGTTCTTTTGTTTTTAGAACATTTTTCATTTAAGAGAGGCGATGGATTCATAGGACACTCATAGCTTTAAGGCATAGTTACTAGACACTAATGATCATGTAATGAAGACACAAACATAAATAAAAATAAAGCATAGAGAATGAAAACAGAAAAAATAAATAGACAAGGAGATTAAGGAACGGGTCCACCTTAGTGAGGGTGGCGTCTTCTTCCTTTTGAGAACCAATGGTGCTCTTGAGCTCCTCTATGTCTCTTCCTTGACTTTGTTGCTCCTCCCTCATAGCTCTTTGATCTTCTCTAATCTCATGGAGAATGATGGAGTGCTCTTGGTGCTCCACCCTTAGTTGTCCCATGTTGGAACTTAATTCTCCTAGGGAGGTGTTAATTTGCTTCTAATAGTTTTGTAGAGGAAAGTGCATCCCTTGAGGCATCTCAGGGATTTCATGATGAGAAATTTCCTCATGCTCTTGTTGAGGTCCATAATTGGGCTCTCTTGTTTGCTCCATCCTTTTTCTTAGTGATGGGCTTGTGAGATAAATCTCTCTATCTCCCATGACTCGGAGGTGAAAGCAATTGTCTTCCCTTTCCTCTTTCTAGAGGTTTCTCCGGCCTTTGGTGTCATTAGTAGTTATGGAAAAACAAAAACAAAAAAGCAATGTTTTTTCCACACCAAACTTAAAATGTTTGCTCATCCTCGAGCAAAAGAAGAAAGAAAGTAGTAGAAGAAGAAGAAAATGGAGGAGATGGAGGGAGATATATGGTTCGGCCAAGGGGTAGAAGTAGTGGTTGTAATGTGTGGAAATGAAGGAGTAGTGAGGGGTTTATATAGGGATGGGGGAAGGGTTAGGTTTCGTGTATTAGAGTTGGGTTTGGGAGGGAAAGGATTTTGAATTTGGAGGTAGGTGGGGTGTTTTTGGGGAAAAGTGGATGGATGTGAGTGGTGAAGAGGTGATGGGTAAGGGTGATGGAGGTGATTAGTGAAGGGTATTTGGGAAAGAGGGTTATGAGAAGGTGTGAAGAGGAGAGAAGAAGAGGTGGGCTAGGTGGGAATCCTGTTAAACGCCAGATTGCTACTTGTTTCTGGCGTTTAACGCTAGCTTTTCTCCCTTTATTGGCGTTAAAACGCCAACTTGATGCTCTGTTCTGGCGTTAAACGCCAGTCTGGTGCATGTTTCTGGTGTTAAACGCCAGCTTGATGCTTCTTTCTGACGTTAAACGCCAGTCTGATGCTTCTTACTGGCGTTTAAACGCCAGTAAGCTTATCCTCCAGGGTGTGCTATTTTTAATGCTGTTTTTCATTCTGTTTTTGATTTTTCAGTTGTTTTTGTGACTTCACATGATCATCAACCTAAGGAAAACATAAAATAGCAATAGAAAATAAATAGATATAGTTAAATAACATTGGGTTGCCTCCCAACAAGTGCTTCTTTAATGTCAATAGCTTGACCTTACTAAGCTTTTAATCTAGTCTCAGCCTTGAGCATTCTTGCTCAATATTGCCTTCAAGATAATGCTTGACTCTCTGTCCATTAACAATGAACTTCTTATTAGAATCAATGTCTTGAAGCTCCACATAGCCATATGGTGACACACTTGTAATCACATATGGTCCTCTCCACCGGGATTTCAGTTTTCTGGGGAATAATCTGAGCCTAGAGTTAAACAGCAGAACCTTTTGTCCTGGTTCAAAGACTCTGGATGACAGTTTCTTATCATGCCACCTTTTTGCTTTCTCCTTGTAAATTTTTGTATTTTCGAAAGTATTGAGTCTGAATTCTTCTAGCTCATTTAACTGGAGTAATCTCTTCTCTCCAGCTAACTTAGCATCTAGGTTTAGGAATCTGGTTGCCCAGTAGGCCTTATGCTCTAGTTCCACGGGCAGATGACAGGCCTTACCATACACAAGCTGGTATGGAGAGGTTCCTATAGGAGTCTTGAATGCTGTTCTGTATGCCCACAGAGCATCATCCAAGCTTTTTGCCCAATCCCTTCTACGGATACTTACAGTCCGTTCCAGGATTCTTTTTAGTTCTCTATTAGAGACTTCAGCCTGCCCATTTGTCTGTGGATGATATAGAGTTGCTGGCTAATTCCATATCTGACCATAGCAGAGTAAAGTTGTTTATTGCAGAAGTGAGTGCCCCATCACTGATTAGTGCTCTAGGGACACCAAACCTGCTGAAGATATGTTTCTGGAGGAACTTCAGCACTGTCTTAGTATCATTAGTGGGTGTTGAAATGGCCTCTACCCATTTGGATACATAGTTGACTGCCACCAGAATATAAGTGTTTAAGTATGATGGTGGGAAAGGCCCCATGAAGTCAATACCCCATACGTCAAACAACTCAATCTCTAAGATCCCTTGCTGAGGCATGGCGTAACCATGAGGCAGATTACCAGCTCTCTGGAAACTGTCACAGTTACGCACAAACTCTCGGGAGTCTTTATAGAGAGTAGGCCAGTAGAAGCCACATTGGAGGACTTTTGTGGCTGTTCGCTCACCTCCGAAATGTCCTCCATATTGTGATCCATGACAATGCCATAGGATCTTCTGTGCTTCTTCTCTAGGCACACACCTACGAATTATTCCGTCTGCACATCTCTTAAAGAGATATGGTTCATCCCACAAGTAGTACTTTGTATCAGTAACTAATTTTTTTGTTTGTTGCCTGCTGTACTCATTGGGTATGAATCTTGCAGCTTTATAGTTTGCAATATCTGCAAACCATGGTGTTTTCTGAATGGCAAACAATTGCTCATCCAGAAAGGTTTCAGAGATCTCAATAGAGGGGAAGGACGCCCCTTCTACTGGTTCTATCCGGGACAGATGATCAGCCACTTGGTTCTTTGTCCCTTTTCTGCCTCTTATTTCTATATCAAACTCTTGCAGAAGCAACACCCATCTTATGAGCCTGGGTTTTGAATCCTGCTTTGTAAGTAGATATTTAAGAGCAGCATGGTCAGTGTTCACAATCACTTTTGATCCTACTAAGTATGATCTAAACTTGTCAATGGCATAGACCACTGCAAGCAACTCCTTTTCTGTGGTTGTGTAATTTTTCTGTTCATCATTTAAAATAGGGCTAGCGTAGTAAATAACATGCAGAAGCTTGTTATTCCTCTGTCCCAGTACTGCACCAATGGCATGGTCACTGGCATCACACATTAGTTCGAATGGTAATGTCCAGTCTGGTGCAGAAATAACTGGTGTTGTGACCAGCTTAGCTTTCAGAGTTTCAAACGCCTGTAGACACTCTGTGTCAAACACAAATGGCGTGTCAGCAGCTAACAGATTGCTCAGAGGTTTTGCAATTTTCGAAAAATCCTTTATAAACTTCCTATAGAATCCTGCATTCCCCAGAAAGTTTCTGATTGCCTTAACATTGGCAGGTGGTGGTAATTTTTCAATTAGCTCCATTTTAGCTTGATCCATCTCTATTCCCTTGTTTGAAATTTTATGCCTAAGGACAATTCCTTCAGTCACCATAAAGTGACGTTTTTCTCAATTTAAGACTAGGTTAATCTCTTGGCATCTTTTCAGAACAAGTGCTAAATGGTCAAGGCAGGAGCTGAATGAGTCTCCAAATACTAAAAAGTCATCCATGAAGACTTCCAGAAATTTCTCTACCATATCAGAGAAGATAGAGAGCATGCACAGACCAAAAGGCATCCTTCTGTAGACAAACACTCCAGAAGGACATGTGAATGCTGTTTTCTCTTGGTCCTGAGGATCTACTACAATTTGGTTCTAACCTGAATAGCCATCCAAAAAGCAGTAGTATTCATGACCTGCTAGTCTTTCTAGCATCTGGTCTATGAATGGTAAAGGAAAGTGATCCTTCCTGGTGGCTATATTGAGCCTTCTGTAATCAATACACATACGCCACCCTATAACTATTCTTGTAGGAACTAGTTCATTTTTTCATTATGAACCACTGTCATACCTCCCTTTTTGGGGACAACTTGGACAGGGCTCACCTAGGGGCTATCAGAAATAGGATAAATAATCCTAGCCTCCAGTAACTTGGTGACCTCTTTCTGCACCACCTCCTTCATGGCTAGATTTAGCCGCCTCTGTGGTTGAACCACTGGCTTAGCATCGTCCTCCAATAGGATCTTGTGCATGCATCTTGCTGGGCTGATGCCCTTAAGATCACTTATGGACCACCCAAGAGCTGCCTTGTGTGTCCTTAGCACTTGAAGTAGTGCTTTCTCTTCCTGTGGATTTAAAGCAGAGCTTATGATCACCGGAAAAGTGTCACCTTCTCCCAGAAATACATATTTCAGGGATGGCGGTAGTTGTTTGAGCTCGGGTTTAGGAGGTTTCTCCTCTTCCTGAGGAATTTTCAGAGGCTCTTTTATTTCCTCTGATTCCTCCAGATCAGGCTGAACATCTTTAAAGATGTCTTCTAGCTCTGATTCGAGACTCTCAGCCATGTTGATCTCCTTTACCAGGGAGTCAATAATATCAACACGCATGTAGTCTTTTGATGTGTCTGGATGCTTCATTGCCTCAACAGCATTCAGCCTGAACTCATCCTCATTGACTCTTAAGGTCACTTCCCCTTTTTGGACATCAATGAGGGTTCGTCCAGTTGCTAGGAAGGGTCTTCCTAGAATAAGAGTTGCACTCTTGTGCTCCTCCATCTCCAGCACTACAAAGTCAGTGGAAAAGGCAAATGGCCCAACCTTGACAATCATGTCCTCAACAGGCAAATTGTTTATCCTGTTCCACTTGGTGGATTTTCTGAGGATAAGGTATTTTGGCTTTATACTCTTCAACCTTAGTTGCTGCAGGTTTATTTCCTACAGAGGCAGGTTGAGAAGCCTTCTTGAGGGAGTTATTATCAGCACTTGCAGGAGTCTGATCCCTCACTGGCGTTTGAACGCCAGAACTGGACATGGATTGGGCGTTTAACGCCAGTTTTTCACCCTTTTCTGGCGTTTGAACGCCAGACTTGTTCCTCTCTGGGCTCTTACTGTCCTCAGAGGGATTTTGGGTAGCAGGTTGCTCATCCTCTGTCAGCTGTTCCTTTCTTGGCTTTCTGCTGCTTTGAGTTGAGGTATTTAACATTTTTCCACTTCTTAATTGAACTGCTTGGCACTCCTCTGTTATCTATTTTGATAACTGCTGTTTTGTCTGATTCAATTGTGATTCTATATCCTTGTTAGCAATTTCGGTTTCTTGTAGCATCTCCTTAAATTCTGCTAACTGCCTTGTTATAGAAGATAGCTGCTGATTGAGTTCAGCAACTTGTTCCTGAGGACTAAAGTCAGTTGATACTGCCTTAGCTTCTTCTTTCATGGAGGACTCATTACTTATGTACAGATGCTGATTTCTAGCAACTATATCGATAAGCTCTTGAGCCTCTTCAACAGTCTTTCTCGTGTATAGATCAACCAGCTGAGTGGTCTAGAGATACCTGAGCTTTTTCTGTAAGCCCGTAGTAGAAGATGTCTAACTGCACCCACTCTGAAAACATTTCAGAGGGGCACTTCCTTTACATCCCTCTGTACCTCTCCCAGGCGTTATAAAGGGATTCATCATCATCTTGTTTAAAGCCTTAGATGTCTAGCCTTAGCTGTGTCATCCTTTTTGGAGGAAAATATTGATTCAGGAATTTGTCTGATAACTGTTTTCATGTTCTTATGCTTGCTGTGGGTTGGTTATTTAACCACCTCTTAGCTTGATCTTTTACAGCAAACGGAAACAGTAACAGCCTGTATACGTCCTGATCTACCTCCTTGTCATGCACTGTGTCAGCAATTTACAAGAACTGCGCCAGAAACTCAGTAGGTTCTTCCTGTGGAAGATCAAAATATTGGCAATTTTGCTGCACCATGACAATGAGCTGAGGATTTAGCTCAAAACTGCTTGCTTTGATGGGAGGTATACAGATGCTACTCCCATATGCAGCAGTAATGGGGTTAGTGATAAACCACTATTTTATGGTTTATATTGTGTTTAATTGTATGGTTTTATCATGATCCTTACCCACTTATTCATTAAAATAGCATGCATTTACATTTCCTTCCTGAAATTATTGCATGATTGAAAACTGCTTCCTAGAGACTTTTAATTATGCATTTTAATTCTCATTTATTCCATTCGATGCCGTGATCTGTGTGTTAAGCGTTTCAGGCTTTATAGGGAATGAATGAGTTGGAGATTGGAAAGGAAGCTAGCAAAAATGGAAGGAACACAAGAAATTGAGGAGATAACCAGCGAGAAGTGACGCGGCTGCATGGCTCACGCGACCGCGCGAAAGAGGAGAAATCGCAGTGATGCAGCCGCATGGCTCACGCGACCGCGCGGAATGGAAAAGCACAAGCGACGCGGAGGTGTGGATGACGCGAACGCATGGCATGGAAAAACGCGAATGACGCGTCCGCATGGATGACGCGATCGCGTGACATGCGCGATCTGCATAATCTACAGAATTTGCTGGGGACGATTTTGGACCCTATTTTGACCCAGTTTTCGGTCCAGAACAGCAGACTAGAGCCAGAGAACATGCAGAAACCGGAGAGAACATTCATTCCACACAGTTTTTTAGTTTTAGATCTAGTTTACTCCTCCTCTAGGTTTTCTCTCCATACATTCATAGTTCTTAGGATTTAATTTTCTCTTACTTTTTGGCATTGGAACACTGAGAAGAGTTATTACCTCATCAAGACTTCGTCATTCTAGTTCGTTTTCTTTACTTGGATTTACTCTTCCATGTTCTTTGCTTTATTTAATTTTACCATTGGAATATTTTTAGGATTATTTAATACAAGGATCACTTTTATGTTTAATTGACTATTTTGATTTTTATTTACAATGTCTTTCTTTAATTCCTCTTCATATGCTATGAATTTTACATTCACCATGAGCGAGTAGTTCCCTAACTTGATGGGGAGTTGATTGAAAGGAACCATTGAGTTGGAAAGCTTAAAAGAAAGATTGTAATTGGATTTATGGTTGGATTGCCTTCTAGTCACTAACACCCATCTCTTTTAATTAAGTGGATTGCAACTTGTGAACAGACGTAGCATTCCAACTTGTTTGACTTTTCCTTACCTAGTAAAGGATGACTAAACAGGAAAACCTTTAATTGTCAATTAATCTTGAGAGTATTCCAACAATAATAGGGATTCCAACTAACCAACTCCCAGTCAAGTCTTTTATTTACATTATTCAAATTCACCAATTTAATTTCCTGTTTACTCAACTCAAACCTTTTTGAAAACATCTGATTAATAAAATAGCACACTTTTCTGCAACTCGTCTGATCCAAGCTTGCCAATATTCGATCCTGAAATTGAAAGGACTATTTCACGAATAAGGCAAGCTCGGCGTCGGTTAGTCCTCTCTGAGGACGGATTTGAAACGCCATTTGAGGAAGAAACCAGCTCCCGTTCTACTGATTCGGTTGATTTACGTACATGTAACATGGCGGCAGAACTTAGGAGAATTACTATCCAGGAGGAAGGAGCCCCTGATTTTACAATGCAACCGTTTCAAGCGCATCACCCAGCGGTGGCTACAGATTTTGAAATAAAGACCGCACTGCTTAATTTGATGCTCAAGTTTCATGGCTTACCTGCTCAAGAGCCTATCAAGCACCTGAGAGATTTCCAAGCAGCCTGTTCTACTGTCAGGCGTGATGGTGCAGATGAAACTTCAATTTTGCTGAAAGCTTTCCTGTTTTCTCTTGAGGGAAAAGCAAGAGAGTGGTACTACACTCAACCCCTAGCAAATGTATCCAACTGGGATACACTCAGAAAAGAATTTTTGGAAAAATTCTTTCCATCTGAAGTTACTGATAAACTGAGGAAAGACATTTCTACGATTGTTCAAGATGACAACGAGACTCTCTTTGAATACTGGGAGCGCTTCAATAATCTTCTGGAAGCATGCCCCTACCACAGGATTGACAAGATAGTGTTACTCAGCTATATCACACAGGGCATGAGGCCCCAAGATAAGACCACATTGGAAAGTGCTAGCAATGGGTCTATGAAGAAGTACAAGACCACTGATGAGGCATGGCAATTGATCTGCGACTTAGCTGAATCTACTAGGAACCACAGGCAGAAATAAGGCCGTTCAAAAGCCGTTGCAGAAGTATCCTCTAGTAGAGAGACTGCTGCTCTAGCTCAGAGTATCTGTGAAATGACCAACTTGCTGAAGCTGATGTAATTGAATTAACAACAAGTTCAGCAAGCTCAACCTTCTCCAGCACAGCAAAGCCAACAGTTAGTCCCACAGAGAGTCTGTGAAATTTGTGCTGATTATAGCCATTATATTGATGAATGCCCGCAGCTCCAGCAAGAAGACAACATGGTGGCATCCACTTATAACTTCTATGACCGTCCCAACCAAGGGTACAATCAAGGTGGAAATCATAACCATGGATGGCAGGATAATTCTAACCAGAATTGGAGGGACAACAATAACAGAGGAGGCAGAGATAATCAGGGAAATCAGAGGTGGAATAATAACAACAGCAGGCAGCAGAACCAACCTTACAGAGCACCTCACCTGAGGCAATCCCAAGGACCACAGAATACCCAACAGCAGCCCTCTCAAATCACTTATCCTTCTTCATCTCCTAATGATGAGTTACTACATTCTATTGATAGGAGACAACAGGCCATGGAAAACAACCTTAGTGCCACTCTAAATGGTCTGACCTCTACTGTATAAGCTCTTGCCTTACAGATTGGATCAATGCAAAATCCCAATAACCAACCTTCGAGCTCCACTGGAATCCCCTCTCAACCATTACCCAATCCAAAGGGAGGCATTAATGCCATCACCCTAAGGTCCGGAACCACACTGCAGGAGAGGAATCAGGAGGAGCCAAGCCCACCAGAACACGCCTCAGCTGAAGAGGTAGAAGAAATAGAAGATGTCGAAGAGGAAGAGGACATACAGGACATGGCTGAAAAAGAAGAAGCTCAACCACAGGAGGAAGCACCAAAAGGCGCAGACACTGCAGAAAACACCACTCCCATTCCATTTCCACAACTTGCAAGGAAGCCCAGGAAGCAGTTGGAACCCGATCCCAAAATAGTAGAAATATTCAAAAAGATTGAGGTAACTGTTCCTCTTTTTGATGTTATTCAACAGGTACCTAAATATGCAAAGTTTCTAAAAGATTTATGTATACATAAAGACAAAATTAATGAATTAGAAACTATTCCTTTAGGTAGTTCCATATCTGCTTTAATGGGAGGATTACCTGAAAAGTGTAGTGACCCAGGTCCTTGTATAGTTAGTTGTACTATTGGTGGTGTAGTGATTTATGATTGCATGTGTGATTTAGGAGCATGTGTTAGTATAATGCCTTTGTCTATATATGATATTTTGAGGCTCCCTCCCTTAAAAAGGTCGGCAGCTCGTTTTGTGTTAGCAGATAAAAGCATTATTACAGTGGCTGGAGTTGCTGAAGATGTTTTAGTGAACATTAAAGGGCTTACATTTCCTATTGATTTTTATATCTTGGAGATGCCCCATAATGACTCAGATAAGCCATCATCAATCCTACTTGGAAGACCATTCCTGAAGACATCGAAATTCAAATTGGATGCTTTTTCAGGAACATACTCTTTTGAAATAGATGGCCGAATAGTAATCTTCAATCTGAATGGATTCATAAACAACCCTCCAGAAGATTATTCTATCTTCCAGTTTGATGTCATAGATGAAACTGTAGCTGAAGTTCACAAGGAAGAGTTAGAAGAGAGGCACACTGGACAAGGTCCAAGTGTGGGGACCCTCTTGACTGACAATGAGGGCACTTCGGCATTTTCACAAGCTCCAGACAATCCAGAGCCTGCCCATGATCAGAAGTTGGAATTAAAACCTCTTCCTCCACATCTCAAATATGCTTATCTTGAAGATGAGCAGAAGTTTCCAGTTATCATTGCAAGGGAACTCACTTCTCAACAAGAAGAGCAGTTACTTGATGTACTGAGGAGGCACAAGAAGGCAATTGGGTGGAGTTTGACAGACATAGTAGGCATCAACCCTCAAGTATGTGAGCACATAATATTTTTAGAAGAGGGAGCGAGACCTGTCCGTCAACCCCAAAGAAGATTGAATCCCACTATCTTGGAAGTTGTCAAAAAGGAAGTGACCAGACTATTGGAAGTAGGTATCATCTATCCTATTTCAGACAGTGAATGGGTTAGCCCAGTACAAGTGGTGCCCAAGAAGTCTGGAGTCACTACAGTGAAGAATGAGCATAGAGAGCTCATAGCAACAGAGTTCAGAACGCTTGGAGAGTCTGCATTGATTACAGGCGTCTCAACCAAGCCACCCGTAAGGATCACTATCCACTTCCATTCATTAATCAAATGCTGGATCGCCTGTCAGGTAAATCACATTATTGCTTTTTAGATGGTTACACAAGTTATTTCCAGATTCATATAGCTCCCGAGGATCAGGAAAAGACTACTTTTACATGTCCTTTTGGGACTTATGCTTACAAGAGAATACCCTTTGGCTTGTGCAATGCACCAGCTACTTTCCAACGGTGCATGATGAGTCTTTTCTCTGATCTTATTGAGGACTGTATGGAGGTTTTTATGGATAATTTTAGCGTTTATGGTGATTCTTTTAGCCTTTGCTTAGATGGATTATCTAGAGTATTAGATAGATGTGTTAATACAAACCTTGTATTGAATTTTGAAAAATGTCATCTTATGGTAAAACAAGGGATTGTATTAGGACATGTGGTATCTAATAATGGAATTTCTGTAGATCCAGCAAAGGTGAATGTTATTTCTAGTTTACCTTACCCCTCCTCTGTGAGGGAAGTCCGTTCGTTCCTTGGCCATGCAGGTTTTTACAGGAGATTCATTAAGGACTTTAGTAAGGTAGCACTCCCCTTATCCAGATTACTGCAGAAGGATATTGAGTTCGAGTTCAGTGAGGATTGCAAACAAGCGTTTGATAAGCTGAAGGCCGCCCTGACTCAAGCCCCAATTGTGAGAGGACCAGACTGGAGCCAGCCGTTTGAAATCATGTACGATGCTTCCAACCATGCAGTAGGAGCAGCGCTGGCTCAGCGTGAAGGTAAGGATCCTTTTGTTATTGCTTATGCATCTAAGACTTTAGACGCTGCCCAGTCCAATTATACTACTACTGAGAAAGAGCTTCTTGCTATTGTTTTTGCTCTGGATAAATTCTGAGCTTATTTACTTGGTACTAGAGTAGTAGTGTATTCGGACCATGCATCTTTAAAGTATCTATTATCTAAAAAGGAGTCCAAACCAAGGCTTATACGTTGGATCCTGCTATTACAAGAATTTGATTTAGAAATAAAGGATAGGAGTGGTAACCAGAATTTAGTGGCAGACCACTTGAGTCGCCTTGAGCACATTAAGGATGATTCTACTCCTATAGATGATGATTTTCCATTTGATGACTTGCAAGCAGTATCTGAGGTATTCCCTTGGTATGCACCTGTAGCTAATTATCTAGTTAGTCGCACATTTCCTCCAAACTTTTCTAAGCATCAAAGAGACAAGCTGAAGAGCGAGTCTAAATATTATATATGGGATGACCCATATTTATGGAGATGTGGCGCTGATCAGGTAATTAGATGTTGTGTATCTCAATCAGAATTCCAGTCCATTTTAGAGGCCTGTCACTCATCTGAGAGTGGAGGGCATTTTGGCCCTCAACGAACAGCTAGAAAGATCTTAGACTGTGGATTCTGGTGGCCTACTCTTTTTAGAGATGCTGCTAAGTTTTGTAAATCCTGTCTCCCATGCCAAAATTTTGGTAATATATCCAGGAGGGATGAGATGCCTCAACAAATTATGCTTTTCTGTGAAATTTTTGATGTTTGGGGCGTTGACTTCATGGGTCTATTTCCAAATTCTAATGGTTATTTTTATATATTGTTAGCTGTGGATTACGTTTCCAAAGGTGGAAGCACTTCCTACCCGCACTGATGATGCTAACACTATTGTTTCCTTTGTGAGAAACCATATTATTTACCGCTTTGGATCACTGCGAGCAATCGTGAGCGATCAAGGCACCCATTTTTGTAACAGGAGACTAACAGGATTAATGAAGAAGCATGGGATAATTCATAAGGTTGCGACAGCATACCATCCTCAGACCAATGGGCAAGCCGAGGTATCAAACAGAGAGATAAAGCGTATCTTGCAGAAGATAGTCAAACCTCATCGAAAAGACTGGAGCACCAGGCTACAAGACGCACTCTGGGCATACAGAACAGCATACAAAACACCCATTGGGATGAGTCCTTTCCGCTTAGTTTATGGAAAAGCTTGCCATCTCCCAGTTGAAGTAGAGCACAGAGCCTTTTGGGCAGTCAAGGAGTGCAATATGGGAATTGAGAAAGCCGAAGCTGAAAGGAAGTTGCAACTGCAAGAACTGGAGAGCCTTCGCCTAGAAGCTTATGAGAACTCAAGAATATACAAGGAAAAGATGAAGGCTGTACATGATCAGCACATCAAGAAAAAAGAGTTCCAACCTGGGGATTTAGTCCTCCTTTACAAATCTCGACTGAGGCTCATGCCAGGTAAGTTAAGATCAAGATGGGAAGGTCCATACAGAGTAGAGAAGGCCGAACCGTACGGAGTTTATCACTTAAGTCATCCTTCAAGTTCTGAACTTATCAAAGTTAATGGATAACGCCTGAAGCTATACCATGGCAAGAAGATGCAGTAAAACAAGGAGCTTGAGATCTTCATCTTGGAAGATCCCCACATAGCAGAAGATTGAGCTAGTGGAGTGTCCAACTTACGGACGTTAAAGCAAAGTGCTAGGTGGGAGACAACCCACCATGGTATGATCGTTCTTTTCTTTATTTTTAGTTTTTCTATTTAATAACTCTTCTCTTTATCAGTACATTTCGTGCATCTGCATTTGTGACGAGCGGATAATTTATACGCTTTTTGGCATTGTTTTTAGTATGTTTTTAGTAGAATCTAGTTACTTTTAGGGATGTTTTCATTAGTTTTTATGATAAATTCATATTTCTGGACTTTACTATGAGTTTGTGTGTTTTTCTGTGATTTCAGGTATTTTTTGGCTGAAATTGAGGGACTTGAGCAAAAATCAGATTCAGAGGTAGAAGAAGGACTGCTGATGCTGTTGGATTCTGACCTCCCTGCACTCAAAATAGATTTTCTGGAGCTACAGAACTCAAAATGCCGCGCTTTCAATTGCGTTGGAAAGTAGACATCCATCGCTTTTCAGCAATATATAATAGTCTATACTTTGGCCGAGTTTAGACAACATAAAAGGGCGTTGAACGCCAGTTCTACGCTGTTGTCTGGAGTTAAACGCCAAAAACAAGTCACAAACCAGAGTTGAACGCCAGAAACACGTTACAACCTGGCGTTCAACTCCAAAAAGAGCCTCTGCACGTGTAACATTCAAGCTCAGCCCAAGCACACACCAAGTGGGCCCCGGAAGTGGATTTATGCATCAATTACTTACTTCTGTAAACCCTAGTAACTAGTTTAGTATAAATAGGACCTTTTACTATTGTATTTGACATCCTGGATTGTATTTTTGATCCTGTGATCACGTTTTGGGGGCTGGCCATTCGGCCATGCCTGAACCTTTCACTTATGTATTTTCAACGGTAGAGTTTCTGCACTCCATAGATTAAGGTGTGGAGCTCTGCTGTTCCTCAAAGATTAATGCAAAGTACTACTATTTTTCTATTCAATTCAACTTATTCCGCTTCTAAGTTATTCATTCGCACTTCAATCTGAATGTGATGAATGTGACAATCATCATCATTCCCTATGAACGCGTGCCTGACAACCACTTCCGTTCTACCTTAGATTGAATAAGTATCTCTTGGATCTCTTAATCAGGATCTTCGTGGTATAAGCTAGATTGATGGCGACATTCATGAGAGTCCGAAAAGTCTAAACCTTGTCTGTGGTATTCTGAGTAGGACTCTGGGATTGAATGACTGTGACGAACTTCAAACTCGCGAGTGCTGGGCGTAGTGACAGACGCAAAAGGAGGGTGAATCCTATTCCAGTATGATCGAGAACCTCAGATGATTAGCCGTGCTGTGACAGAGCATTTGGACCATTTTCACAAGAGGATAGGATGCAGCCATTGACAAGGGTGATGCCTCCAGACGATTAGCCATGCAGTGACAGCGCATCGGACCATTTTCCAGAGAGGATTAAAAGTAGCCATTGACAACGGTGATGTCCTTACATAAAGCCAGCCACGGAAAGGAGTAAGATTGATTGGATGAAGACAGCAGGAAAGCAGAGGTTCAGAGGAACGAAAGCATCTCTATGCGCTTATCTGAAATTCTCACCAATGATTTACATAAGTATTTCTATCCTTATTTTATTTATATTTTCGAAAACTCCATAACTATTTTATATCCGCCTGACTGAGATCTACAAGGTGACCATAGCTTGCTTCAAGCCGACAATCTCCGTGGGATCGACCCTTACTCACGTAAGGTTTATTACTTGGACGACCCAGTGCACTTGCTGGTTAGTTGTATCGAAGTTGTGAATGAAAAACAATTTATTAAGACATGCGTACAGAGTTTTTGGTGCCGTTGCCTGAGATCACAATTTCGTGCACCAAGTTTTTGGCGCCGTTGCCGGGGATTGTTCGAGTTTGGACAACTGACGGTTCATCTTGTTGCTCAGATTAGGTAATTTTATTTTGTTTTATTTTCAATTTTTTTTTTTAAAAAATCTTTCAAAAATTTCTCCTTTGTTTTCGAAAAAAATTTTAAAATAAAAATATTTTCGAAAATATATTTTTCTTCAGAATTTTTAAGAATGAATTCTAGTGTTTCATGAAGCATGTTGAAGCCTGGCTGGCTGTAAAGCCATGCCTAATTCTTCTGGAATGGGTATGTCAGGCGTGTCATGTCTGAGTTACATACTAAAGCTTGGCTGGCTATTAAGCCATGCCTGACCCTTTGATTGGAGCTTTAGACTAAAGAGCTTAAGATTCCTGGAACTCATATTAAAAATTTTGGAATCCTTATTTTTCTTTTTCAAAATGATTTTCGAAAAAATTAAAAGAAAATACAAAAAAAATCATAAAATCATAAAAATAAAAAATATTTCATGTTTCTTGTTTGAGTCTTGAGTCAGATTTTAAGTTTGGTGTCAATTGCATGTTCATCTTGCATTTTTCGAAAATTCATGCATTCATAGTGTTCTTCATGATCTTCAAGTTGTTCTTGGTAAGTCTTCTTGTTTGATCTTGATGTTTTCTTGTTTTGTGTCTTTTCTTGTTTTACATGTGCATTTTTGCATCCATAGAGTCTAAACATGAAAGATTTCTAAGTTTGGTGTCTTGCATGTTTTTTTTGCATATAAAATTTTTCAAAAATAAGTTCTTGATGTTCATCTTGACATTCAAAGTGTTCTTGGTGTTCATCTTGACATTCATAGCACTCTTGCATGCATTCATTATTTTGATCTAAAAATTTTCATGCATTGCATCATTTTCATGTTTTCCCTCTCATCATTAAAAATTCAAAAATAAAAAAAAATCTTTCCCTTTTTCTCTCATCAAATTCGAAAATTTGAATTGACTTTTTCAAAAATTTTTAAAAATTCAATTATTTTTATGAGCCAAATCAAATTTTCAATTTAAAAATCTAATCTTTTTCAAAATCTTTTTCAAAAATCAAATCTTTTTCACTTTTCTTATTTATTTTTGAAAATTTTCAAAAATATTTTTCAAAAATCTTTTTCTTATCTTTATCTCCTAATTTTCGAAAATAACATCATCAATTAATGTTTTGATTCAAAAACTTCAAGTTTGTTACTTGCTTGTTAAGAAAGATTCAAACTTTAAGTTCTAGAATCATATCTTGTGATTTCTTGTGAATCAAGTCATTAATTGTGATTTTAAAAATCAAATCTTTTTCAAAACTAATTTCAATCATATCTTTTCAAAAATATCTTCTTATCTTATCTTTTTCAAAAATTTGATTTCAAAATATCTTTTCTAACTTCCCATCTTCTCATCTTTTCAAAATTGATTTTCAAATTTGTTTCAACTAACTAACTAACTTTTTGTTTGTTTCTTATCTTTTTCAAAACTACCTAACTAACTCTCTCTCTAATTTTCGAAAATATCTTCCCTCTTTTTCAAAATTTCTTTTTAATTAATTAATTATTTTAATTTTTTATTTTAATTTTCAAAAACTACCAACCTTTTTCAAAAACTATTTTCGAAAATCACTAACCCTTTTTCAAAAATAATTTTCGAAAATCCTTCTCCCTCATCTCCTTCTAATTATTTATTTATCTACTAACACTGCTCTTCATCTCACATCACTGCTCCTATCCTTACCCTTGTGTTTGGATTCTTCATTCTTCTTCACCCCTATTCCTTTTCTTCTTTTACTAACAATAAGGAACCTCTTTACTATGACATAGAGGATTCCTCTTCTTTTCTTGTTCTCTTCTCTTTCTTATGAGCAGGAACAAGGAAAAAGGCATTCTTGTTGAAGCTGATCCAGAACCTGAAAGGACTCTGAAAAGGAAACTAAGAGAAGCTAAATTACAACAATCCAGAGACAACCTTATTGAAAATCTCGAACAAGTAAAGGAGATGGCAGCCGAACCCAACAACAATAATGCAAGGAGAATGCTTGGTGACTTTCTGCACCAAATTCCAATTTACATGGAAGAAGCATCTCCATTCCTGCCATTGGAGCAAACAACTTTGAGCTGAAACCTCAATTAGTTTCTCTGATGCAGCAGAACTGCAAGTTTCATGGACTTCCATCTAAAGATCCTTTTCAGTTCTTAACTGAATTCTTGCAGAACTGTGATACTGTTAAGACTAATGGAGTAGATCCTGAAGTCTACA
>NC_029792.2:113862916-113863251 GCF_000816755.2 Arachis ipaensis
GGATACTTCTGCAGGTGGATCCATTCACCTAAAGAAAACGCCTGCAGAAGCTCAAGAACTCACTGACATGGTTGCTAATAACCAGTTCATGTACACTTCTGAGAGGAATCCTGTGAGTAATGGGACACCTCAGAAGAAGGGAGTTCTTGAAATTGATACTCTGAATGCCATACTGGCTCAGAACAAAATATTGACTCAGTAAGTTAATATGATTTCTCAGAGTCTAAATAGAATGCAAGCTGCATCCAACAGTACTCAAGAGGCGCCTTCTGAAGAAGAGGCCTATGATCCTGAGAACCCTGCAATAGCAGAGGTAAATTACTTAGGTGAACCTT
>NC_029792.2:113863844-113880144 GCF_000816755.2 Arachis ipaensis
CACAGCAAGAGCTGTGATTGATGTGGACAGAGGAGAATTGATCCTTCAACTAAATGAGCACAACCTTGTGTTTAAAACTCAAGGATCGCTCTCTGTACCCATGGAGAGGAAGCATAAAAAACTTCTCTCACTGCAGAGTCAACCAAAGCCCCCACAGTCAAACTCTAAGTTTGGTGTTGGGAGGCCACAACCAAACTCTAAGTTTGGTGTTGAACTCCCATATCCAAACTCTAAGTTTGGTGTTGGGGAGTCTCAATAATGCTCTGAACATCTGTGAGGCTCCATGAGAGCCTACTGTCAAGCTATTGACATTAAAGAAGCGCTTGTTGGGAGGTAACTCAATTTTTATCTAATTTTTATTTTCATGGTTTTTCATGTTTTATTAGGTTCATGATCATGTGGAGTCACAAAATAAATAAAAAAAAATTGAAAACGGAATCAAAAACAGCAGAAGAAAAATCACACCCTGGAGGAGGATCTCACTGGCGTTTAAACGCCAGTAAGAAGCATCTGGCTGGCGTTCAACGCCAGAACAGAGCATGGTTCTGGCGCTGAACGCCCAAAATGGGTAGTATCTGGGCGTTTGAACGCCAGAATTGCACCCTGGAGAAGAGCTGGCGCTGAACGCCCAGAACAAGCATGGTTCTGGCGTTCAACGCCAGAAATGGGCAACAAATGGGCGTTCAACGCCCAGAACAAGCACCAATCTGGCGCTGAGCGCCCAGAGTTGTGTGCAAGGGCATTTTGCATGCCTAATTTGGTGCAAGGTTGTAAATCCTTGAACACCTCAGGATCTGTGGACCCCATAGGATCACCTTAGGATCTGTGGACCCCACAGGATCCACACCTACCTCCACTCACTTCTCCTCATCCCTTCTGTTTTCCATTTACCACTCACATCCATACACCCACCTACCTTAAAAATTCAACATCTCTTTCCCACCCAATCCCACCCATATGGCCGAATACACATATCCCTCCATCTCCTCCATATCTTCTTCTTCTATTCTTTCTTCTTTTGCTCGAAGGCGAGCAACATTCTAAGTTTGGTGTGGTAAAAGCATAGCATTTTTGTTTTTCCATAACCATTAATGGCACCTCAAGAAAGAGGAAAGGAAAGACAATTGCTTCCACCTCTGAGCCATGGGAGATGGAAAGATTCATCTCACAAGCCCATCACTAAGAAAAGGATGGAGCAAACAAGAGAGCACATTCATGGATCTCAACAGGCACATGAAGAAGCTCATCATCAAGAAACCCCTGAGATAATATATCCGGTGGTAATACTGGAAAACAAAGTGCTTAGGGCCACGGCCAAGACTCATAAAATAGCTGTGTTCAAGAATCATCACACTGAACTAGGAGAATCAATAACACTATCTGAACTCTGAGTTTCTATAGATGCCAATCATTCTGAACTTCAATGGATAAAGTGAGATGCCAAAACTATTCAAGAGGCAAAAAGCTACAAGTCCCGCTCATTTAATTGGAGATATATTTCATTGATAGTTTGGAATTTATAGTATATTCTCTTTTTTTATCCTATTTGATTTTCAGTTGCTTGGGGACAAGCAACAATTTAAGTTTGGTGTTGTGATGAGCAGATAATTTATACGCTTTTTGGCATTGTTTTTAGTATGTTTTTAGTAGAATCTCGTTACTTTTAGGGATATTTTCATTAGTTTTTATGTTAAATTCACATTTCTGGACTTTACTATGAGTTTGTGTCTTTTTCTGTGATTTCAGGTATTTTCTGGCTGAAATTGAGGGACTTGAGCAAAAATCAGATTCAGAGGTAGAAGAAGGACTGCTGATGCTGTTGGATTCTGACCTCCCTGCACTCAAAATGAATTTTCTGGAGCTACAGAACTCAAAATGCCGCGCTTCCAATTGCGTTGAAAAGTAGACATCCAGAGCTTTCCAGAAATATATAATAGTTCATACTTTGGCTGCGTTTAGATGACGTAAAAGAGCGTTGAACGCCAGTTCTACGCTGCTGTCTGGAGTTAAACGCCAGAAACAAGTCACAAACCAGATTATTCATTCGCACTTCAACCTGAATGTGATGAATGTGACAATCATCATCATTCCCTATGAACGCATGCCTGAAAACCACTTCCGTTCTACCTTAGATTGAATGAGTATCTCTTGGATCTCTTAATCAGGATCTTCGTGGTATAAGCTAGATTGATGGCGGCATTCATGAGAGTCCGGAAAGTCTAAACCTTGTCTGTGGTATTCCGAGTAGGACTCTGGGATTGAATGACTGTGACGAACTTCAAACTCGCGAGTGCTGGACGTAGTGACAGACGCAAAAGGAGGGTGAATCCTATTCCAGTATGATCGAGAACCTCAGATGATTAGCCGTGCTGTGACAGAGCATTTGGACCATTTTCACAAGAGGATAGGATGCAGCCATTGACAAGGGTGATGCCTCCAGAAGATTAGCCATGCAGTGACAGCGCATCGGACCATTTTCCATAGAGGATTAAAAGTAGCCATTGACAACGGTGATGTCCTTACATAAAGCCAGCCATGGAAAAGAGTAAGATTGATAGGATAAAGACAGCAGGAAAGCAGAGGTTCAGAGGAACGAAAGCATCTCTATGCGCTTATCTGAAATTCTCACAATGATTTACATAAGTATTTCTATCCTTATTTTATTTATATTTTCGAAAACTCCATAACTATTTTATATCCGCCTGACTGAGATCTACAAGGTGACCATAGCTTGCTTCAAGCCGACAATCTTCGTGGGATCGACCCTTACTCACGTAAGGTTTATTACTTGGACGACCCAGTGCACTTGCTGGTTAGTTGTATCGAAGTTGTGAATGAAAAACAATTTATTAAGACGTGTGTACAGAGTTTTTGGCACCGTTGCCTGAGATCACAATTTCGTGCACCAATTTGCATACTTTAAAAAAAAAAAACGCCACGCGACGCGACCGCATCAGCGACGCGTCCGCGTCGCAAGGAGAGGGGAGAAAATAAAAACGAACAGAGAGTCACCCTGGAGCGTGGCTGGAGGCGTCCCAGTGGCACCAATCGACCCACGCGACCGCGTCGCTTGGGAATAATGGCCTCCCACGCGACCGCGTGACCCACGCAGCCGCGTGCCCTGATTTTTCGACGTAAAAAGGGTGCACAATGAATTATTGTGCGAGAGTGATGCTGGATTGGTGCTGAACGCACAATTCTACCCACGTGGACGCATGGCCCACGCGTCTGCGTCGTTTCCTTCTGAAGCCCACTCACGCGATCGCATGCCCCACGCGATCGCGTCACCCTAAATTTGGCAAATATATCAATTCGAACAGAGAGTTGTGCAGGCGCGAGGCTGCACTCGCGCCAGAAGCACAACATGGGTCACATGACCGTGTGACCGACGCGACCGCGTCACTTGAACTAAAGCGCAATCGCGCGAACGCGTGCCCCACGCGGCTGCGTCACTTGTGCCGCACAGCTCAAACTTAATTGCCAAAATATCTTATCTTTTTTCTCTCCAAATCCTAATTTTTCTTTTCCCTTCTTATTTCTTCCTTCTCCCTTCTTCCTTCTATCTCCCCTTTCACTCTCTCTCTCTCACCTCCATTAACAAGGTTTTATTTTCTTCTTCCCTCTTTCCTTTTCTATCATTCTTCTTATTTTTTATGTTATTTTCTTTTCTTTCCTTTTTCTTTTCATTATCCATATTTTCTTTCTTCTTCTTTCCTTTTTACATGGTGTTAGAATTTTATTTGAGTCATTATTCCTCATTATATGCTTGTGGGGTGTTGCAAATTGTTTGGCAATTATATATTATTTTCTTTAAAGGGTTGCTTGCATGTTCACTCTAATACTTTCTATACCTTATTCACCATGCATGCTATGTGTTTGTGAAAAAGCCCATAGGGCATTATGCACTTCTCTACATTATTCTATGCTTGCTTTTCATAAACTCCCTCTACTATTGTATTAATTACATTTAATTGTCAATACAAACGTGATGGTTTGCTACAAAGTGATGCTTGATCTATGCTACTCATGCAAGAGCACTAGTGGCAGAGCCTTCTTCAACTGCAGTCAAGTCCTCAACAAAAAGAGTTAAGAGGATCATAAAGGTTGATGAAAAGGAGAAAGCCTTTCAAGCAAAGGACACTGCACGATTTCCCAATCGCTACTATGAGCAGATGTTCCCCATCCTGGCTGAAAGGAGCTACAACAACGAACACCTTCTTATCCTCCCACCCAATATTGCTACTTTTGTTAAGCCACAAATTGAACGAAGACATTGGGGTTTCCTACAGAGACAGCCAAGGCAGATCAATCTTTCTTGGGTAGTCGAGTTCTACTCTAACTTCTACCTGCCTACCCTGCAGTCTGTCTTTGTCCGTCAGAAGCAAGTCCCCATTACAGAAGAGGCCATTCAAAAAGCTTTAGGTCTTCCCCCTATTCTAGAAGGATTGGACGCCTTTCAAGAAGCTGCACTCAAGTGCCAGATGTACTAATTTAAATGGGACGATGTTCTCAGAGTTATCGCACTACCTGGCAGCCGTTGGATCTACGGATACCATCGTACCCGCCCTAAGGGAATATCGGCTTCAGCACTTACCTTGGAGGCTCGCGTATGAGCACAGATCATGTCCCATTACGTATTTTCGAGCACTCACGAGTCCTCCTTCACTGCGGACATGGCCGTTCTACTATGGTGCATCCTTACAGACCAGCCTCTGAATCTACCAAGACATATCCGGGATGCCATGGGACACGTACAAATTGCGGGCAACCTACCTTTTCCCGCTTTAGTCTCAGATCTTGTCTCAGCAGCCGGAGTCTCCTACAGAGTTGGGGACACCAAAGCCATGCTTCCACGGGATGATCAGTATGTCCCTAACGGAAAATACCTTAGACCTCCAGCAGCCACTACAAGCCTTCCTACTGCACCGGTTGAAGATATTCCTTCTTCAACACCACAAGCACCTACAACAGACGCACTGCTCCATCAGATAATCGAAAGGTTGGATCGGCAAGAACAGAAAACAAAGTTAAGAGAGCTCTATAACGAGCGCCAATTCAAATACCTCAAGGAGCTACTCAAGGGACACTTCAAGGACTCAGGCACTCCGGACTCCACTTCTTTTACCAGCACAGGGAGCCATGATGGTCCCGACTGTGGAGATACTGCTACCAGCCCACCCCTGTTCCTGACAGATGGCACCGAGGACGGTGCAAAGCCTTAAGTGTGGGGAGGTCGGTCAGTACCTGACTTCCGGAGGTAATTTCTCTTCTCTAGCACCAATAAATTAGGATATTTTAGTTAGATTTTCTTTCTTTTATAGAATAGGATAAATTGCATAGTAATAGGTTAGTTGCATGCATGTTCTACTTGATTATAAAGACAATAAGTTTCTTCTTGTATGTTTACTTCTCTATGATTGTAATCTATATTTTGTTTCATCCTATATGTCCAATATTTATTATATTTGTATGCTTGCATATGATTGAGGCCATTTTTTGTTTAAACTCACTTATCCAAATTAAGCCTACCCTTTTCAACTACCTTTGTTAACCACTTTGAGCCTTTAAATCCCGTTTGTTCTATATTTCACCACATTACTAGCCTTAAGCGGAAAAACAATTATATATCCCAAATTGAATCTTTGGTTAGCTTAAGATAGAATTGTGTGTGCTAGTTAAATATGGGAAACTGTGGGAACAAAAGTTATTAAGGGAATGTATCATGATAATGCAATGGGAATTTGGATACCTACTCATGTGAAAATATAAGAATTAAAAATCTATGTGCATTGATAAGCTATGTTTATTTTTATGTCTATACAAAAAAAAATCAATAAATAAATAAGGGGACAAAATCACCCCAATGCTGAATTAAGAATTCAAAGATCAATGCACATATGATAAAATTAAAATAAAAAGTTAATACATGAGTGTGGAATGTAAAAGGGAATTCTGGGTAGCTAGGTATGAATTCTAAGGTTACATTAAATATATATAGGTTGGGTTAAAGCTTGGATTAATTAAAGATTCAATTTATAAGCTCACTTAACCATATATGTATCCCTACCCCTACCTTGGCCCCATTACAACCTTGAAAAGACCTCATGATGTTTGCATTGGTATATTAACTGTTGTTGATTGGTTAGGAGAAAAACAAAAGTTAGAGAGCATGATTAGAGAAGGATAGAGTGATTACCCTATACACTAGAGAGATTAGAGCGTACATACATCATCAGTGAGGGTTCAATGCTTGAATTTCCATGTTCCCTGCTTTCATGAGCTATCTTCTTGCACTTTTATCTGTCTTACTGTATAATGATAGAATTAGTGGAATTTGATTTGCAATTGTTTTGAAGAGCCTATTTACTTTTGACCAAGTGGGCAAGAATCATATAGTTGCATTCATGTATATAGGATTGCATTGCATTGCATGGGTTTTTACATGTTCATACTTATTTATTTTATCTCCTTCAATTAAGCATGAGGACATGCTAATGTTTAAGTGTGGCGAGGTTGATAAACCACTATTTTATGGTTTATATTGTGTTTAATTGTGTGGTTTTTATCATGATCCTTACCCACTTATTCATTAAAATAGCATGCATTTACATTTCCTTCCTAAAATTATTACATGATTGAAAACTGCTTCCTAGAGACTTTTAATTATGCATTTTAATTCTCCTTTATTCCATTCGATGCCGTGATCTGTGTGTTAAGTGTTTCAGGCTTTATAGGGCATGAATGAGTTGGAGATTGGAAAGGAAGCTAGCAAAAATGGAAGGAACACAAGAAATTGAGGAGATAACCAGCGAGAAGTGACGCGGCCGCATGGCTCACGCGACCACGCGGAAGAGGAGAAATCGCAGTGATGCGGCCGCATGGCTCACGCGACCGCGCGGAATGGAAAAGCTCAAGCGACGCGGAGGTGTGGATGACGCGAACGCGTGGCATGGAAAAACGCAAATGACGCGTCCGCATGGATGACGCGATCGCGTGACATGCGCGATCTGCATAATCTGCAGAATTCGCTGGGGGCGATTTTGGACCCTATTTTGACCCAGTTTTCGGCCCAGAATAGCAGACTAGAGCCAGAGAACATGCAGAAACCGGAGAGAACATTCATTCCACACAGTTTTTTAGTTTTAGATCTAGTTTACTCCTCCTCTAGGTTTTCTCTCCATACATTCATAGTTCTTAGGATTTAATTTTCTCTTACTTTTTGGCATTGGAACACTGAGAAGAGTTATTACCTCATCAAGACTTCGTCATTCTAGTTCGTTTTCTTTACTTGGCTTTACTCTTCCATGTTCTTTGCTTTGTTTAATTTTACCATTGGAATATTTTTAGGATTATTTAATACAATGATCACTTTTATTTTTAATTGACTATTTTGATTTTTATTTACAATGTCTTTCTTTAATTCCTCTTCATATGCTATGAATTTTACATTCACCATGAGCGAGTAGTTCCCTAACTTGATGGGGAGTTGATTGAAAGGAACCCTTGAGTTGGAAAGCTTAAAAGAAAGATTGTAATTGGGTTTATGGTTGGATTGCCTTCTAGTCACTAACACCCATCTCTTTTAATTAAGTGGATTGCAACTTGTGAACAGACGTAGCATTCCAACTTGTTTGACTTTCCCTTACCTAGTAAAGGATGACTAAACAGGACAACCTTTAATTGTCAATTAATCTTGAGAGTATTCCAACAATAATAGGGATTCCAACTAACCAACTCCCAGTCAAGGCTTTTATTTACATTATTCAAATTCACCAATTTAATTTCCTGTTTACTCAACTCAAACCTTTTTGAAAATATCTGATTAATAAAATAGCACACTTTTCTGCAACTCGTTGGGAGACGACCTGGGACTCATACTCCCAGTAATTCAATTTCAATTTTCTGTAACACCTTTTTAAATTGATAGGCAGATTTCTGGCGAGTTAAGAACTATACTTGCAACGTATATAAATTAACAATTTTTAATTCACCAATTTCTGCCCGCATCAGTTAGCATATGACCCCAGAGTCCTTCTGGACTGTTCATTTTCATTTAGGTCCATGATGGATAAAATGAAATTGATATGAATTGCAAACAAAATATATTTTTGTTTTTATTTTATTTAAGTAGAACAAACCGAATTATTAAGATAAATAAAAATAATAAGATAAAATAAAATAATTAGAAATTAAAATGTAAATTTCGAAAACCAAGAGAAAAATAAATTTGAAAACGAAAATAAATACTTAATTAAGAAGATTTGAAAAATGTTGGATATGATTTTTGAAAAAGATTTTGAATTTTGAAATTTCAAAACTAAGATAAGATAGAATAGAAAGTTTTAAAATTAAAATATGAAATTTTAAAGGAAAATTCGAAAATCAATTAAAATAAAGAGAAAAGATATTTTTGAATTTAATGAAAAAAGAGAAAAACAGTAAAAATGATACCAAACTTAAAATTTTAGATCAAAACAAAAGAAACAAACAGGAAAACTTTGAATACCACGATGAACGCTAAGAACAACTTTTGAAAAGTTTTTAAGAAAACAGAAACACAAAGGACACCAAACTTAAAAATTGAAACTAAACTCAAACAGAAAAACTCAATTATTAGTTTATAAAAATTTCCGAAAAAATTTGAAAAAGAAAATAAGGATTTAAAAATTTTTAACCAAAAACAATAATAGAAGACTCTAAACCAAAAAGAAAAATTTTCCTAATCTAAGCAACAAAATAAACCGTCAGTTGTCCAAACTCGAACAATCCCCGGCAACGGCGCCAAAAACTTGGTGCACGAAATCACAATCACACTTTTGCAATTCCGCACAACTAACCAGCAAGTGCACTGGGTCGTTCAAGTAATACCTTACGTGAATAAGGGTCGATCCCACGGAGATTGTCGGCTTGAAGCAAGCTATGGTTATTTTGTAATTTTTAGTCAGGAAGTTAATAATAAAAATGATTAGGTTTATGAAGAGTAAATAGCATAAATTAAATAATACTTGTTATGCAGTAATGGAGAACAGATTGAGGATTTGGAGATGCTCTGTCTTCTGAATCTCTGCTTTCCTACTGTCTTCTTCTTCACGCACGCAAGGCTCCTTCCATGGCAAGCTGTATGTTGGTAGATCACCGTTGTCAATGGCTACCATCCGTCCTCTCAGTGAAAATGGTCCAAATGTGCTGTCACCGCATGGCTAATCATCTGTCGGTTCTCACTCATGTTGGAATAGGATCCATTGATCCTTTTGCGTCTGTCACTATGCCTAGCACTCGTGAGTTTGAAGCTCGTCACAGTCATCCCATCCCAGATCCTACTCGGAATACCACAGACAAGGTTTAGACTTTCCGGATTTCAGGAATGGCCGCCAATAATTCTATCCTATACCACGAAGACTCTGATCTCACAGATTCGAATGCTCTGTTGTCAGGAGATGCAATCAAACACGTGAACCAGGAATCAAAGAGATACACACTCAATCTAAGGTAGAACGGAAATGGTTGTCAAGCACGCATTCATAGGTTGAGAATGGTGATGAGTGTCACGGATCATCACATTCATCATGGTTAAGTACGAGCGAGTATCTTAGAACAGAAACAAGCGTGATTGAATAGAAAACAGAAATAATTGCATTAATCCATCAAGACACAGCAGAGCTCCTCACCCCCAACCATGGAGTTTAGAGACTCATGCCGTAGAGGATACAAAGTTCAGATGTGAAATGTCATGAGGTGCAAAATAAATCTCTAAAAGTAGTTTTTATACTAAACTAGTAGCTAGGGTTACATAAAATAAGTAACTAAGTGCAGATAGTGCAAAAATCCACTTCCGGGCCCACTTGGTGTGTGCTTGGGCTGAGCATTGAAGCCTTCACGTGTAGAGACTTCTCTTGGAGTTAAACGCCAGGTTGCAGCCTGTTTCTGGCGTTTAACTCTGGTTTGTAACCTGTTTCTGACGTTTAACTTCAGAATAGGGTAGGAAGTTGGCGTTTGATCGCTAGTTTGCGTCATCAAAACTCGGACAAAGTATGGACTATTATATATTGCTGAAAAGCCCTAGATGTCTACCTTCCAACGAAATTAAGAGCGCGCCAATCGGGCTTCTGTAGCTCCAGAAAATCCATTTCGAGTGCAGAGAGGTCAGAATCCAACAGCATCTGCAGTCATTTTTCAGCCTCTGAATAAGATTTTTACTCAAGTCCCTCAATTTCAGCCAGAAAATACCTGAAATCACAGAAAAATACATAAACTCATAGTAAAGTCTAGAAATGTGAATTTTGAATAAAAACTAATAAAAATATACTAAAAAGTAATTAAAACATACTAAAAACTACCTAAAAACAATGCCAAAAAGCATATAAATTATCCGCTCATCATTACCACATTATATCTTTTTAGGGGGAGTTAATGTCAAATCAAAATCTTTTCTCATACTCTCTCCCTTGATTCAAGGAAAAGATCTTTTAGTTACTTTTAAATTTTATAAAAGGATTTCCTTGATGGTAACCGCTCCAGTAATTGCCCATTATTCCATTATCCCTTTCTCCACTCAGCATTAAATGCAGTTATAACCTCTCTCTATTCACCAATCCATTCGGCCATCCCTTCATTTTCTAACCCTTTTCTTCATTTTTCTATCATGAAAAAGAAGTTGGCATCCAGAAAAAGTAACCGAACCCCTGCCTTCAAAATTCATCCTTCCTCTACTACTCTCCAAACACACACTCATATTCACATACATTCTACTTCATCTTCATCCCCTTCTTCACAATCAACCGAAGCCATGAGGAGGAAAGTGATTGCTTAGAAAACCTCTTCTCGCAAAAAGATTGGAAAAGAAAAGGAGCCTGTGATAGAAGAAGAAGAAGAGTCACAATCTTCTCTACCTCCTTCACCTCCACAGAAATCAACTCCTCATCCATCTGGCCGAAGCTCTCAGCGTCCAAAAGGTTATGTTCTGTGCTACACAAGAGAACCTCCAAATCTGGATTCCTTAGACTTCAAGAATAAGTTCAACAAAAATCACTCCCACTTTGATCCGGCATGATTCAACTCTTGCGCTGCCTACGAGTTCCATGGCCAAGTTCTGATCAACCGACATCTATGTGCCTCTCACATAGTGAATCTGGAAACCCTGAGTGCAAAAGGCATTGACTTCATTGCTTTGTTTGATAATCTCAAGTGGACTCCTTTGTTCAAGATTCAAAAGCCAGTTTATCCTAACTTGGTTCGCGAGTTCTACGCGAACATGATGTACCATGATGGAGCAATTCACTCTTATGTAAAGAAGGTCCATTTGACTCTGAACAGGGAGACTATCAGTGCTGCTTTAGGGTATACTGATAAAGGAGCCACTGCATATATGTCAGAAAAGTGGGACTCTCAAGTTGAGATCTCCTACCAGATTGCTCTAACCCAAGTCTGTGAGAATTTCTCTGCACTGGATGGGACTGTTCTGACTCACAAAGCTCTTGGTCTAGTAAGAGCTCTCCTTCACTGCATTATCAACCACATCCTGATGCCACAAAGCGGTTCCTTTTAGAGAGTGACAGTTTGTGATACCCTGGTTTTGTTTGCTATTCTCACTTCCTCATCTATTTCATTTGCATATTTAATGGTTCGTCATATGTAGGACTGCGTACGTAGTGATAAAAAGGCAAATCTTCCTTATGGTATTTTTCTCACATGTATCTTTGAACATTTTCATGTTGATTTACTAAATGAGCCTGTAGAAAACAGGGTGTCTGCCATCAAAGGAGGCGGAGTTTCTGGATCCAGGAAAGGTAACAAAGGCAAAAGCTCAATGCCAGCCATGTCAATTGACAATGATCTAGAAAGTGGTCTTTCTGAGCCATCTAAGCTTGCAGAGTCACTCAAGGACGTTGTAAATGAGCTTTCTCATATGTCTAAATTGATGGCACGTTCCTTCAATGAAGCTCGAAAGATGGCTTACCAAAATGAAAAAGCTTGGAATAAGTGTAATGAAAGGATCAATCTGATTCTCCAAATCTTTTAAAAGGATCTGGCTCCCTCCGACAAAGACAATGACTTTTCTGACTCTAATGTGAATTTGTCCGATGCTTAGGCTCACTGCTGCCCATTTTCTGAACAATTTCTAATTTTCTGTTTTTTAGTACTATTTTTTTATTTTGTTGACTGTACTTGATACTCTGGACCTTTTTGTTTTGGTTTAAATAAATATTCTATATTTTGGCATGTTGTTATCATTTGTTTTGTAGGACCCCCATTGATGACAAAAGGGGGGAGGAATTAAAAGGAGAAAAGAAGCAGGGCTGACTCTATGGTTTAACTGAAAACAGGGGCTGAAATCTGAATGATTAATGATTACCCATGTGCTTGCTCAAATTTTCTATTTCTATGGTTTATGCTCTGATTTCTTATTTATGCTCTGATTTCTGCTTTATCATGTTCTTAATTTGTTTGTGCTCTGATTTTTTCTGATCTGATATTCATTGCCATTTTTATGAAGCTTTGTTGTTAATATTAAATCTCAAAAAATGCTTCATAGAGCCTGAATTATTGTTTTGTTTGGCAAGAAATTTTACTTAGCAGGAAATAATTGTGAACATGTTGATCTAAGTATGTTGAATCTTGTTTATTTGTTGCTATGTACTCTGAAAGTACTCTAGCATAATTTGTTTTGTTGAGCAAAAATATTGGTGAAAAGATAACAAATCAGATTTTGTTTATCTTAATATATATGCTCAAAAACTAAAATGTTCAACATTCTCTTGTATCATATGTTGAATACATTCTAGAATATACAAAAGCTTGTTATAGGTAATGCTCCCATTAATCAAATAGCAAATATTAAAGGGGAGCTATGTGATAAGTTGAAAGGGGGAGGATCCAAAATCTTCAAGGAAGTACTTTTAATCCTTACCCTAATTCAATTCAATTTTTTAATAATATTTGTCATCAAAGGGGAGATTGTTGAGTTTGAAAAACTTAAAATTATTGTGATGATCAAACATTGTTAATAATATCATTTACAAAATTGTTAATTTAATTGTTAGTTATTATCAACTTAATTACCAATTGGTGGTTTAACAATTTTGTTGAGATGTGCAGATTTTGATATTGGACCACAAGAAAATCTAAGCCCAATATAAGGATGAGGTTCAGCCTTAGCAAAAATAAATTCCAAGCAAAGTGGCTGAATTATCTTTGTTGCATAAGCAAATGCTTATTGGGCCAAGGAATTAATGGGAAGCCCAAAACAAATTCCTTTTTGATCCAACAAAGTGTTGGTCCAAAATTAAAAGAAAAGAGAAAGAAAATGGTGCATGCTTCCCACGGTTACCTACTCCGACTTTGAAATGGAATTCAAAAATAATTAAATGGATTTAAGTGCATTGGTAACATGAAAGAGAAAGTTAAAATTAATTTGATTGCTTTTAATGAGTTACACATTACTAAGCATGGGGAGTGGGAAATTAATATCTTTTAATTTCATTCATCAATTATATTGAAAGCTTTTCACTCTTCTCTCTCTTCTCTCTCTAGTTTTGGTTACTTCACTGACAGGAAAGAAGCTTGAAGATGCAAGCTATCAGAGGTAGAAGCAGAGAAGCTATGAACAAGCAAGAGGTCAATGTGATGATGGCCTTGAAAAAAGAAGATCTACAGTATGGTGTGGCTGAGATCCTTACCACAAAAGGTAAGATGTGGTGAGGAAGTCTCAAGATCTCCATACCTAGAAATGGAAGCAATCTATTTTGGCTAGAGAAGAAGATCTCTGGGGTATGGCTCGTCTCTATTTTTTGTTCATCCATCACAGAAGGTAGCTACCGTAGCTACGTGGAGGAGGAAGCAGAAGTGGAGCAGAAGGAGCTGTCAAGGATCAAGTATTCATCAAGGGTCAGAAATCCTTCTTGGGAACCAAGTCAAGATGGAAGGCTCAGATTGATGAAGCCTGAAGAAAAGGGATGAGAGAGAGGTAATTGCATGTTGGTTTTAGCTTTCGGTTCCCTCTCTCTTCTCTTTGTCCGAACCGGTTTTGGTGTTGAAGAAGAAGAAGTTGGCTCAGTTGAACCGTTTTAACCTTGGAGGCTTCCCCTTCTATAATAAGGGTGAACAGCCAAGGCTTGAGACAAGGAGAGAAAGCACAAAGTTCTCATAGCTACTCAAGCTAACAGAAGTTCTTCTTCTTTAATGTGTTTTATTTTGTATTTTCTTTAGTTTTGTCTGTCTGAGTCTCATGGTGAAAAAGGCAAACAGAGTGAGGTTTGTAAGAAAAATCCAGTGAGAGAAAAAAGGCAGAGTGTACAATATTAAAGAAAAAGTCATAGATGTCTTAAAGGTCCTTTGTACATCTATGTGTTGTGTATCATGATTCTGTGGGAATTCCCTTGCAAGTTGGGTTAGCACTTAGCAGTTGAAAGCTTGGTAGGTGACCAAGTCAGGTTCAGGATTGGGGATAAATTCTGGTCTTGTCCCGGATAGGAAGGGTAGTTCCTAGGGAGAATTGGTGTCTGTAATCTGTTTGATTATAGTGAAATTCCATCATTGATTGTGATGGAGACTGGACGTAGGCTGCATTGCACTTAGCAGCTGAACCAGGATACTTCTTGGTGTGATTCTCTCTTTCTCTTCTACTCCATTTCAGTTTTTGTTGCTAAGGAGACAAAATTGAAAAATATCTCCTGACTAGGTACGAGACAAAAAAAAATGTCTCGTGTCTGGTTATGAGACAAAATGCAGAAAAATCTCCTGAAGCTAGTTTGAAAGGCAGCAAGTATTACTCAGCAAAAAAAGGGCTAAGATTCAACTCCCCTTCTCTTAGCCACTGATTACCATCAACTCATAATATCCATAATTCATACACAAAACATCCGTAATTTCATATTAATAACATCCATAATTTTGTACTCATAATATTCATAATTTCATACATATGATGTCTATAATTAATAAATTTTTATAATTGCTATTACAAAGTTTTATAGTAGAAGTTGTTAAAAGTTTTTAATTTTACCTAATTTTTGCAAAAAAATTGTATTTTAATGGGTAATAATATAATTGAGGGATGTTAAAAATTTGATTTGGAAGAAAGTGAAATTGATGTTAAAAAGAACATTTATATTCCAAGCAAACAGAAAAAAGATGGGTGATAAGAAAAATGAATGATAAAGAAGTGTATGTCACTTACTTATCAAGAGAGTAAAAATTTTTACGTAATATTTTTATATTGTAATTATTCTTTGTCTACCTAATATTACCGTTTGTTAATATAGAATCATGAATAGTGTATTATCCATGAAACTTATGATTGTTAATAGTTATTAAAACAAAAAAATCAGAATACATCAAACAAAACTCTGTTTTCTGTTTTAAAGAAAAGAACACACTGTTTGATTAAGATTAAAATATATCAAGCTAGAAAAAAATGATACTCTATCTTATTTGTAATATTCATGACCTTCGTAGCATTTTTTGGTTTAATTTAGTAAAAGTTTTTGAAAAAAAATATTTCGTTTTATATTTGATAAATTAAAAATTGTATATGTTTATATTTGTAATTTTTAAAAAGTACGAATACTTTTAAAAATATCCAAATTTTTTAAAAAGTATGAAGAAGAACGAAGAAGCTAAAGAAGAAGATGGGTACCAGCAGTAGTGGGAATGGAAGAAGTTGATCTGGGAATTGAGACCAAATGCCCGAAAGCCATTAAAAATGAAATCAGCTAATTAACGAATGCTAATGTAATGTGCATCAAACTGATGAGATGTCTTGCAGTTACCGCTTCAGAGACCTCTCTCTATATATCTTGCCAACTTGTGAGTTGTGACCAATCATTTCATTTTTATACATATATATAATAAGAGTTTATAGCCAAAATCGTCTCTGAAAGATATTTCGATCTCAATTTTGGTCTTCAAAAAACAAAATTAATCGAAAATTGTTCTCGAAAGATACACAACTTAGTCACATTAGTCCTTCTATCAGTTAGATGATGACGTGTCATGTTAAGTATCATGTGGCATGATAACGTGATGGGTTAATACCACGTGTCACAAGATGATTGGTTGACGTATCAGATAAGTGACACGTGGACGCCACGTGTCATATCAGTGACACGTCACTTGACATGTAAAAAGTTATTTATAATCAAAATAGTCCTTGAAAATTCAGACGTAAGTCATTTTCATCCCTAAAATTTTAAAAATTTTAAATAGTCCTTATATAATTTTTTTTATTTTTTTTATAATATTAAATTTGAAATATTTTTTGATACTACTAATTTTAATAGAAATGTAATTGACAAACAAAAAA
>NC_029792.2:113880423-113913063 GCF_000816755.2 Arachis ipaensis
TTTGTTAACCTAAACAAAGTTATATGCTCAAAATCAAAATTTATGTATGTTAACCTAAACAAAGTTATACCACTATTCTTTTTCGAGGAGTGCTAGGGGGCAGTAACTTTTGTGATTTGTAGCCATCAAATAGCCATCAATGATAATTTTAATTGTGTGAGATTGGTGTGAGATTTTATCCAATGGCTCACTTTTCTTTGCTGGTTACATGCTGGCGAGAATTTAATAAAGTTACTGATCCCCTAGACTTTTCCTTTTTTTTTTTCTACTACATCTTTTTTTTTCCATTACGGTATTACTTACATATAGTATGTAATAGTAGTGATATTAAAAGAAAAATTATACAATCTATCTCAAACATATGAAATACACAAATTTATTATGATCTTTGCATATAGTACGCTTAAGAAGCAATTCGTTTAGCATATATAATAATAATAATAATAATAATAATAATAATAATAATAAGCAACAAATTTTCAATATTTTGTAAAGTTTGAAATTGAAGCAAAATTTGTGGATCTTCTTGAATTTTTACTTTTAATATTACTACAATTACATCCTATATGTAAAAGTAATATCGTAATGGAAAAAAAAAGATGTAGTAAAAAAAAAGTGGTATAACTTTATTTAGGTTAACATACATAAATTTTGATTTTGAGCATATAACTTTGTTTAGGTTAACAAATACATACATTTTAATTTTGAGTATATATATATATATTCCAGCAAAATGTAATAATGTAAGAAAAAGATTTTAGAATAGAAAAGAATAAGAGAGATTTTAAGAAGAATTAAAGGAGAGAGATAATTTTATTGAAAAATTTTTAAGAAGAAAAGATACAATTACTAATTTTTTCTTTGTCAATTACATTTCTATTAAAATTAGTAGTATCAAAAAATATTTCAAATTTAATATTATCAAGAAAAAATAAAAAAATTATATGAAGACTAATTTGATTAATTTTTAAAATTTTAGGGATGAAAATGACTTACGTCTGAACTTTCAATTACTATTTTGATTATAAATAACCTTTTTACATGTCAAGTGACACGTGGCGTGTCAGGTGTCACTGATCTGATACGTCAACTAATCATCTTGTGACACGTGGCATTAACCCACCACATCATCATGCCACATGATACTTAACGTGACACGTCATCATCCAACTGACAGAAGGACTAACGTGACCAAGTCATGTATCTTTCGGGAACGATTTCGATTAATTTTGTCTTTCGATGACCAAAATAGAAATCGAGATATCTTTAAGGGACGATTTTGACTATTAACTTTATATAATAAAGAGCCACTACATAATGGCTGCTCAAAAATTAATTAAATATGGCAATTTTTTGGAATTGTTCTTTATTATGGGTATGTGAGGTATTAAACTTCATGATCATGGAATAAAGTAAAAGCAAAAGCTTTTCGTCCACTACAAAAAATATTTTCTTTATTTTTCCTGAATCCATTTGGCAGGATGCGAGATTAGTTTATTTACTTAAAAAAAATGTATTTATGAAAAATGGCAGGATGCGAGATTAGTTTATTTAATTAAAAAAATATATTTATGAAAAAATTTGAAAAAAATATTTTAACTCAATAAATTTTATATAATAGGACATTTTTATTAATTTGTTTTTTTGAGAAGTTTTTATTTTTTGAAACCATAAAACTAATGTGTTTATTAGTATATTTTGAGGGTGAAATTATATTACATATAAATGAAGGTGTGAAATTTAATTGTACAAATTTAATATTTTTTATTATTTTTTACACAATATTATTTGTAAAATTACAAAATAGACTATGCCAATACATATACAACGATTTGTTAAAGAGAGTTAAAAGTATTTTATATAGATAATCTGTATTAATTTTTAGTGATGTATGTAATATAGTTTATAGTTTTTAGCGGCGGTTTTAAACCGCCGCAAAATCAAAGACCGGCGGCTCTCCCAACTGCCACGGTTATGGGCGCGGGGGTTATATTCGGCGTCGGTTTTTAATAACCGCTGGCATAACCGCCGCCAAATCAGTATTTCGCGGCGTTCGTTCAAAAAACCGCCGCTAAACGAGAGTGACACAATTACTGGCATGTTCACCGGCGGTTCCAAAACCGCCACAATTCAGTTTGATCTTTGCTTGATGCCGCTTGTTTTGCGGCGTTTTTAGAACCACCACAAAACAGTCCAGTTTTTCCGAAACATTCTCTGGCGGTTTGTAACCGCCGCAATCTATGCAAATTTTCCAATTACTTTGTTCGATTTTCCGGCTGTTCTAAACCGCCGCAAAATTAAGAATAATTAAAAAACAGGAAAATAGAATTTTTATTAAAAAAATCGTGTAATTTTTAATATCAGAACTATTTTGTTTTCTTTTTGTGGCTTTTTAGATTTTTGTAATATCTTAAGTGTTAAAATATTTTAGACTTTAGAATGTAAAATTGTACAAAAAACAAATAAATTATCTGCAAG
The DNA here is from genome assembly GCF_000816755.2 of Arachis ipaensis. Classification (NCBI taxonomy): domain Eukaryota; kingdom Viridiplantae; phylum Streptophyta; class Magnoliopsida; order Fabales; family Fabaceae; genus Arachis; species Arachis ipaensis. The sequence goes on from NC_029792.2 coordinate 113,882,902, forward strand.
CCAAAATAATATTTTCATAAAAATATGAAGAGTACAAATCTCTTGCAAAGAGTTGCATAGTCTAATTTAAAGAAAAAAAAAATACTTGATTCGATCCAAACACTATCTAATCCTACTATTATTGTTCACTCTTTCATTCCACGGAACTCATCCCTACAGCGATGTCTCCCGGCAGCTCCTCACCCTGCCTTTGAAAAAGATAAATCATAGCTCTCTCCATCGCCTGCATCTTTTTCTTATCTACTGCTGCCTCGTCTTCCATTGCCTTCCTCTTCAACTTCTCGCTTTCCAATTCTGCCTCCAGTGCACATAACTTCCTCTGGGTCTCCTCTTCTTCGACTATGTTGCCTGGCGCACGTGAATTCGAACCGAAGAGTTGGGTAGGAGTCGGACCGAAACCCACACCACGTACTCTACCCGGTTTTTCTTTACCAAAAACCTGAGCAATGGAATCATTTTGAGACAACACTCTAGAAGATTCATCCTGTTGCTCAATCTCCTCAATTCTTTCCTACAGACACAAATTAGCAAATACAATCATAGCATTTATCGGTCTATGTCAATAAAAACTCAGTCAAATATGAGAGAAAGATATATGGTTCGAAAGTAATTTATGTAAAACAACCAAAATAACGCACGTCACATAGGATGTTGCTAACACTATAAAAAGAAATAAGGAATAATTTAAATTGATTTATATCAATTTAAACCTAGCTGTCTCTAAATTACATAGAAGTTTAAACTCTCTAGAAATAACTGAGGTAAAATAGCAAACTTAATAAAAGAAACCAGTGTTGGAAAAAAAATTTTCCGTGGGTCCATTTTGAATTAGGATTGATAGAAACTCATCTTTCAATACCTTCTTGCTGTTTCCAACCCAAGTCCAAACCATTAAGCAAAGAAAAACAGAACAAAATATAATAGAGAACTAAACTATTAACGTATTTGAAAACATAATTTTACCAAAAATTTATGAGAAGTAGTACTTACACCAATTGCCCTTGCTTCCTCATTCATATAGGAGCCATCATTTTTCTTGTGCACTTTTATCCATAGCTCTCCTCTACCAATTCTTCTTCCTTGTTCTTCAGACTGTAACAACAACATTTACGCCATTACCGTATTCCACACAATCAAGAAAACTTAAGTCATATAGATAGTCCAAACAGTGAATAACAAGTGGAGTACCTCTTCTTCCATCCGCCGTGCGAAGCTTTTTGAACCGCCAGTATGGGTATATACTTGTTTTGATCGATTAGTCGCGTTCTTCTTGCATTTCTCCTATCGGTCCATAAATGCCAAATTAAAGTCACAATTAAATACTGATTTAATAGCACTTAATGCTACATAAAATACAGCACATTCTACCAATGGTATACTGGATTACCTTCGTCTCAGGTTTGGCACGATATTCTAGGAACTCTCTCCAGTGCTCTTGATCAATTCCTGACGGACGGTGCTCGATATTCTGCTCAAATGTGAATGTTGGCTCGTAGAAGGCATTATACAACCTCAGCCTTGTTTCCTTCTAAGACCTTCCCATACTTTGCAAAATATATTTCTTGATACTACCTTCACTATCTTCGTCAAAATGAAAAATTTGCTGCACATATAAATGAACAATAAGCAGATTTGTTAATAAAATAAATTTGTTACAAAGGGGCTTTAAATCGTTACAAAGGGGATTTAAATTGAAGCAGATTTGAAAAATTTACTGCACATATATTTCATAATACAATTTGTCAATAATTGAACAATAAGCAAATTTGTTACAAAGGGGATTTAAATCTTTACCTTCACACATTCGTTATACACCTTGTTTTTAGTGGTAACCTTGTGCCAACTTTCCTTACCGATAGGAAATTTTGCGTAGTCAGATCCAAGCAGACCAAGCACCCCACTTAGCAGTCCAGCCTCGTCTCCAATTGGCTGCATTTCGTTGTTGAATCTCAGCACGATCCTTCTCCCATTAGGCCGTTCCATAGCCTCCCTCACGCTTAATCTTGCCGGCTTGACTGTGCCGTCAGAATCTATAAGCAAAATATAAATCCTTATGTGTGCATCTGTTGTTGAAAGTATGCACAAAAAAAATTATTTAACATAGCTCAAATCGATTATAGAAAAATTATAAAATACGTTACCGATTATCTTAACTGTCCAAAACTCTGTAGTCTTGCGCCTTTTACGACTCTGAGCTCCAGAAGCACTAGAGTGGTCGTCATCTTCATGATCACGAGATTCTACCTCTGGAGCATTAGCCTCCAAAAGGGTCTCCTGGCCTAGCTCCGAGTTGTGAACGCTATTTGCGCTCATTTGTGTAGCAGGCCTAGGTTCACTGCGCGGCGGACAAAATGGGCGGGAAGTTGGAGGGATGCCGTCACCACCAGCGGGGAGGACTTGAGAGTCAGCTTGGTGGAGCGGTTAGAGGTTGCTGACATCCTAGTCCTGATTTTGGCTTTTTCGTGTACCGACCTTTCCTAGCCATCTAAATGCCATAACACCAGTGGACAGGATAAAATCAAGTCAAATTAATATCCAATTAAAATAATTTGTGTGTAACCATGATCGAGTTCGAACAGCATTCATCAACAATTATAACAGAAAAAATCACTGGAGCAGAAGGTATATACATGTTTCATAATCTGGGTTTATAGTAGTCAATAGTAATGATTTGCTACAAGAATTTAAAAGATGCATTTGAACAATATTGCCCGGCACGTCAAAATAATTAGCAATGTGAAAAACTAAATTTTTGACACAGTTATCTGAATGCATTTACAAGCACAATACAAATGCACCAAAATTGGACTATTAAAAATACTACAAGGTCTGACTAAGAAACCCACCAGCATAGATCTCTATATAAGCATAATTTGTCTGACCTATATATAAGTTATAAATATTTGCTTATCAGAAATAGCTAAATCTTGAAAAGTTAAATAACAAAATCTAATAGAAAAAATGTCCCTGTATGACCTAATTAATCATTAAAACTCTAGTATACATGGACCAAATTTTCTATTCTTATTGTCGTGTAGCATTATATCATACCACTAAAACAATAGTACTCACTCTTTTGGAACTGCCGAAATCCATTCTTCTTCACTAAGCAACCTTATTTACAAATGTGCCATTTTATTAAAAAAAGAAAAAAGGAAAAAACAAGCATACTTTGATTATATAAAAAATAAAATAATGTTTCACCCATGACTCTATTCTTGATTTGTTCATTATCAAAGTCCAAACACAAATAACTTTTAATAATGTGTACCAATGGTAACGTGTAAACAGGGGAGAAGTTACAACACATAACACGCTTATTTGCTAACCAAGTAACTATTCCAATTTTATTGTGTATATAATAATTGGTTAATAACAAATTTTCAACCTATAACTGGGAGTTCTTAATTCCCAAAATCTCTACCCTTCATCCTTTTTTCCCAATTACATTAAACTCCCAAGCATATCCTGAGTTGATAAAAATGGCATATATGATAAATCAAGTTGTAGACGGCATAAATGCAAGCTTATGATGTCCCCAAGTTCATCAAAATATATCAAAGTCGGAATCTTCATGGGTACATGAGAAGCAAGATAATCACAGTAGTAATAATGAACCTATACTCCACCTCTCATCCTAAATTGTTATAGTAAACACACCACTTGTTTCCCAACAAGTATCGACAGATAGCAAGAAGCAATAACATTAGAACATCACAAATGTATTTGAAAGAAATTGGGGTAGTTACCGGGATAGAGAGGGTGGCAGGTTCTGGAACTTGAAATGATAGAGAGAGCGAGGTGACCGGGAGGTTCTGAAACCTGAAAATCAAGGATGCGGATGAGCAGTACTCTTCGTCGACAACAAAGACAGAGCAGAATAGTGAGCTAGGGCTTCGTGGGTTTTAACGTGTATAAGGAGTGAGGAGAAGGGGTAGGGCGCAGTAGCTGGGTTTTTTTGAAATTTGGTAGAACCAGATCCACTAGTTGTTATATAATGATCATAGCATTGCCCAAATAAAAAGAAAAAATTGTGAGACGCGGGAATGATTATAACAACATCCCTATTATCCTGGTTCTTGATCCAAATTTCTTCCCATCCATTTCTATCACATCTATCTTCACTATGGTTATGATATTTCAGTGGAGGAGAAGCTTTTCCCAATTTTGCCGCAGTTCATGGTGCAGCTGGTTCTTATCTTTCTATTTTGCAAAGGATTTGCCATTCTTTCTATTTGCTCATACTGTAGCATTTGTAGCATTTAACAAGATTTGCACTTAAATTTTTCACTAGTTATTATTCCCATTTAATTGTTTGCAAGGACTTTGCACTTAAACATAAGCATTCAACACCGTGAAATTAAAATAGTGACAATTTCATGGCAATTGAAACCTTTATTTTTTTGTGTATCTTGAATGATACACGTGCAGCAAAGATATTCTGCAATGCCTGGAAAATCAAATTGGGCTTGTTGATCATTTGGCATATTTTCATTGCCAACAACAATGAAACTGAATTTGTCCCAAAAAACTTTATATTAATCAGCATCTTGGAGTAGTCAAAATAAAAAAATGCAGAAATAGTTAAAATAGTAGACTAATGGTCTTCAATGCAGCATACTAACAATCCCTAAAAATAATATGAAGCGTTATAAAGTCACGACAACTTCAAAACACAAGTTTTGGGCATCCTATAAATTTGAAACCAAAATTTTCAATTATACTATTGCAATATCCTCAAGGGTTCAGGTATCGTGTCGCCCACATAGATAGGTGCCAAGCATTCTTCTTATCAGGAGACATTCCACTATACGGATATTCATTCTCATCTGGCGTTTTATTGAGGTCATATGACAGCATCGAACCCTTTTGTCCAGCAGAATCAGCCTCTTCAGAGTTATCGGAGGAGACAACGGCCTCTTTCTCCACTGAATCCGGAACCACCTCCCCCGTTTCTACCGATGCCTCCTGAATCTGGGATCGAGCTAACCCTGAGAGGTACATCATAGCCAAATATAAGCACAGAATATCCAGAATCAGTGTATGAACATAATCATACTAATTAAACTACTAAAAAGTTGATCATCTTACGTTCCCATAGTCGTTCGAGTCCATGTTCTATGAGTTTGAATTCCTCTCGTGCTGCAATATCCAGTTCAACAACAAGAGTATTTTCATAGCGAACCTACACAACACACCACCAAGATAATGTAGAAAAACTTTTTGCAAAAACCTGAGTTAACCATCTGTCCCATGCCCTTTATGCATATACACATACAGTGTGCTGCCTGCCTATAGTGCAATAATGTTGCCTTGCGGGAGCTTTTCAACCAGAACCCCAAAACAACAAAACCATATATTCACAATGCAACAAATCCAGAATAAGTAAAACGATAAAGAAAAGGAAAACTTTAATCAGTTCAAAAAATAGCCTTAATCTCATGCTTAGCTGCATGTTCCAAAACATAGCCATACCAATTGAAGAAAGTTCAGAAAAGAAACGCAGCACATAGCTCAAAGATCACGAAAACCAACAGCTTAATCAGTAAACATCCCAATCTCCAGTTCCCATTCTAGTGCCACAAACTAACGTCAAGAGCAACCTTCCCCCAGGTACTGCAGCACCTCAACCCTGTACTACTGAACCAATGCAGGAAAGAACTGCCTCATTGCCACTAAAATTGCAGCCCCTTACTACCAGATCACTACATGCTGCTGCAAGCCACCACTTCTCTTCCATATGTCATCATACCATATATGAATATGTAACAGCTACATTCAATCTGCTCCAATCTGCATGCCAGCACTGTTGCATTAGAGCAGCTAAAGGGCTGCTGGTTGTGCCAGGTTTCCTCCTCGAGCAAATCTTTTCTTCATCCACATTTCATCCCCTACATTTATTCTTGTTCGATCCTATTACTTTCACAACTTATAGATTTTATCCAGAAGAGAATGCCCTTCTTGTTGCAACTTATAAATTCTGTTATGCATACGGATATACCTTCCTAAATATCCTTCTAATACTTCTCCTTATAGTTAACACAACCCTTCTAAAACTTTTTGCAAGAGGGTCTATATTATATGATTGAGTACAACTATAGGGTCTCTATTATATGCTATTATCTTCTAGCAAACATATCTCATCAAGTTAATCTTGCTATACAAAATACAATTAAACTACCCAGCCTCAAAGGTGATTCGCCTTAATGACTCAAATTTATTAACTCTAGAAAGCAAATATCAAGGTTCAGTTTTATATACTTTAGATAAATAGCAAGGAAAATATAAACTATTTTACCTTCACCTCGTCAAGTATTTCCTGTGATAACCATGTTTCCGTACTTGTTATAAACTCAAACCCAAATTTAGCCCGGTACTTTCGGTCCCAATGAAGCATTTCCTAAAATTTAAACATAACCATGTGAATATGGGTTTCATTCACGAATAAGAAAAGGATTTACAAAATTAAATCGGGCAGCGGCAAACAAACCCTCATCATTGATCCCGGGGCATAACGAATGGCTCGAAAGAGGTGACTGTGTCCAGAGAAGGCATCCAACCATGATTGTATACGGGACTCTTTGAACCACAACTGCCTTGCAAATGAGATTGCGTCCTCCAATGAAGAGAAAGGAGACGCATCTATCATCTTCTCTGCAAACCAACGGCTTCTGGAAATGAGAAAGAAGTCTCTGCTCTCCAATTTCCCTGAAAGTCAACGGAGATGTAAAGAATGTCCAAGGACAGTATAAAAACGTGATCGTAGGAAGACTTGAAGGAGAGGCTACAATATTGTGAAGACCCAATTAGATAAGAGAATTATATATGAAAGGATAAATTTTAAAGAATCTAAGAAAACTCATTCCATTCAACCTACTGTCTAATGATATACTGTCTAATGATATGACTAAAATACACTCCACTAAATACAACTCAGTATTTTAGGAATCGGCTGCCTCATCACAATCTTCAACCCCGTCGGTAATGGTCTCCTCTAAATCGCCGTCTCTTGTCAACCGCAGGCCTTCGACATCAAATTCAGGCAAGCTAGTCATACAGGACTGTGGATGAAGGTCGACCTCACAGTGTTCATAATCTTCGCCCATGTCAAACAAATCTCTTGGCTTCACATGGACTACTACACTCCATCCGCTCTCCACCTCATCCTCCACGTAGAACACAAGACGCGCCTCAGATGCCAAGATGTACGGCTCATCGTCTTCATGTTCACCGGTGTGAATCGGCATGGCAAAATTGACACAGGTGTGGCCCAAAACATCTTGTCGGATGCCTCTCCCCGACGTGGTATCTGCCCAAAGACACTTGAACAAGACTACAGTGAATTGACCACTGTAGTTAAGCTCGATGATGTCTACTAATCTCCCGTAATACGAGACACCGCCAACAGCAACATTGGCATCCCGTTTACTTGCATAACTTCTAGTATCCGAAGTGACATAAACCCTGCTATTCTGTGTTTTCATCCCTTCCTCCCTTGACATGGTCCTAAATTTAAATCCATTGACGTTGTACGCCTGATAGCGTTTGGCCTGAGCAATTGGACCGCAGGCGAGCCATTGCAACTCGTTCGAATGATTGGTGCTTCCAAATGGGACCTGGCATTGAAACATTAGAGGCAAGAAAGCACCAAAGGGTAGTAGGATCCTCAGATTTTAGAGATTACCTCATGCCTGAGCCAGTTCGAAAATTCTCTGTGCACAACACTATCTATGTGAGACTGGGACCTTGTTTTACTTCGCAGTTTTCTCTTTGTGATGGCTCTGTACTCACTGTGCACACAAAAAGATACTTCAAGTTCAGTACCATCAATATCAAATTGGCTCATTGTATAATTTTAGAACCCAAGCTCTATACGTACTCCAAGAATTTCTCTACAGCAATGCAGTTAACCAGTACATGACGATGTGCCTGAAGCTTTTCGATTGGACTTAGTGTGAAAAATGAAGCTGCCCCGACTGCCTTTCCAACCTCTGGGAACATGTTGGCAATCTCGCTCGGCGGAGCATCGCTCGGACGGTCGTCAACGCGTGTCGGTCGGTTGATCCTAGTCTCCACGTTATCTAGGTATCTTGAACAGAATGTGAGAATCTCCTCGGATAGGTAGCCCTCTACAATCGATCCTTCCGGTTGTGCCCTGTTACGCACGTACTGCTTGAGACGACATAGGTACCTTCGAGAACATAACATAAATTACTAGGTGACAGATATCCTACTAAAATAGGCCGAGAAAGCCTAAGTAGATCTTTACCTCTCGATTGGTGACGAACGGATTTTTGACGGTTTAGAATTTCACAAATGAAATCTCGTTGAAGTATAGTCTCTAAACCAACAATAATCCTTTCATGCAAAAAGTTGTTTGTCACAAGTACAAACCCCTAAAATCTATAAACCGAAGTATTTAAACCTCGGGTCGTCTCTCAAAGGACTTGCAGGGTAGTGTTCTTCAACATTTATTCCATGTAAATGAACTATATGCAACCTAAACTATATGCAACTAAATGCAAAATAGTTTTACCTACTTGGTTAAAAATAGATCAATCCTCCAAGTCATACGTGCACAAGTAGGGCCAAGATCATATAACGATTCATGAATCCTACCAATTCGAATATCAAAATGAAGTTCAAGTAGACTTGCGAGAAGAACGCTCATGAAAGCCAGGAATCAAGGAATTGAGCATCGAACCCTCACCGGAAGTGTTTGCACTCTAGTCGCTCGGTGTTTGGGGTTGATTCTCTCAATTCTCCCCTAATCATGCTTTCCAAGATTTGTTTTTCTTCTAACAATCAACATTATTCAATGCATGCATACATGTATCATGAGGTCTTTTCTTTAGGTTGTAATGGGGCTAGGTCAAGGTAGGATCATATATGGCTAGTGGACTTAGGATTTGAATCTTTGATTAACTTAAACTTTCCCACCTAACCTATATAATGACCTATACAATCAAGTGCTAATCTAACTACCCATTCCTCACTTCTATTGTCATGGTGGCTTGTGTTTGTACTCGTCCTTGAATCTCCAAGGATCTTTTCTTCTCAATTGGTTGACAGAATTTCCAACCATGTTCATCAAGCTTGGGCACAGTTCTACCCAAGATATGAGTCCCCATAGTTGGTCTTCACATAGCGAACCGGGATCCCATATCTTGTCTTCACACCCATCCGTTAGTTGAGTTTCATGGTTTTGTCGGATGAGCAGTTGACATAAAGGTGATTGACTCATAGAATTCTCTTTACTCCACCAATGCTTTCTCCTAGATCCGTATAAAGTAATCCTTGTCCCAACATCATCCCTATACCTTGAAGCTTTGACCTTAATGAGCCTAATTCCCAACTCGCAACCACTACACAACTCATTCTTGCTTTTAATTCCACAAAGAGCTCTAAGTTGTCCATCTGTTTCAATCAAACCATATTCAAGCGAAAAAGTAAAGCTTATGGATAGGAATTTTACCCACTTGAATGTTGTGTTGGATGGTGACTCGGGAAGGGAGACCTCCCCACACTTAGATAATGCAAGGTCTACTTCCTTGTGCTCTTCTTTGTGTATTTCCACCTCTTGACGAATTTCTTCACTTTCAACCTCATCCTCTTTGTTACGTGGCTTGGTGTTATCTTCAAGAACTTTGTGCGCGCCCCTATGCGCGATGTAACTATGGCAAATCTTATATCGTTTCGAAGCCCCGGATGTTAGCTTTCCAACCCAACTAGAACCGCATCATTTGGACCTCTGTAGCTCAAGTTATGGTCAATTAAGTGCGAAGAGGTCAGGCTTGACAGCTTTTTGGTTCCATCATTTCTTCATGAGTTCTCAAACTTTACATGCTTTTTCTTCATTCCCTTAATCCAATCTTTGCCTCCTAAATCTGAAATCACTTAACAAACATATCGAGGCATCTAATAGAATCAAGGTGAATTAAATTTAGCTATTTTAAGTCCTAAAAAGCATGTTTTCACTCTTAAGCACAATTAAGGGAGAAGTTATAAAACCATGCTATTTCATTGAATAAATGTGGGTAAAAGTTGATAAAATCCCCAAAAATCAATACAAGATAAACCCTACAAATGGGGTTTGTCAATTGGGTACATCCACCGGTAGTGCACTGGGCCACCGAGACGTACGTCCTCGACCAAATGCACCGTTAGATGAACCATAACTGTGAAGAAGGAAGGTGGAAATATCATCTCCATGTGGCACAGAGTATGGACCACACGATCCTGAAGGAGAGGAAGTTGTTGAGGATCTATGGATTTACTACATATTAGTCGGAAGAAGGCTGATAAATCAGCCAAGACGGCGGACACTGGGGTGGGCAATACGTGTTTTGACGCAACTGGCAACAGATGTTCCATTAGAACATGGCAGTCATGACTCTTCAAACCAAATAACTTGCGCTGTTTTAAGTCAACACAGCGAGAGATGTTGCTAGAGTACCCGTCTGGAAAGACCACATTCTTGATGGTCCTAAGAAAGACATCCTTCTGTGGGTTCGACATGGTAAAGACTGCAGCGGGATACTTTCCACCTTCAAGTGGCCACATATCATGCCTGATTCCCATCAACTGGAGATCTTTACGAGCTTTTAGGTGGTCTTTGGATTTACCACTCTCGTTCAACATGGTGAATACAATGTTGTCGCACACATTCTTCTCTATGTGCATGACGTCAAGGTTGTGACGTAATTCGTTGTTCTCCCAGTATGACAAATCAAAGAATACACTCCTCTTCTTCCAGGGTGACTCGTCTTGCAGCCCGGTCTGATGTCCGCGTCTTCTTTTACCCCCACCGCTTGCACCTTTCCCTGTGAGACGGGCACACCCTCCAATTGTCTCAGTATATCCCAGCCAGTCAATTTGGTAGGTGGGGATCTATCCTCTACTTTACCATCAAATCTAATCCGGTCTTGTCTATATCTGTGATCGCGATTCAAGAAGCGACGATGACCCATATAACACCATTTCTGACTGAAGGTGAGTCGCCTAGTCTCGGCGTCCAAATTACACGTGGGGCAAGCTCTCCCGCCGTACATATTCCAACCAGATAAATTGCCCAAGCCAGGAAAATCGCTGATAGTCCACATCAACACTGCACGCATCTTGAATGTTTTCTTCTCACTGGCGTCGTAGGTATCAACACCGGCCCACAACTGCTTCAACTCATCGATCAGGGGCTGCAGGTATACATCTATGTCATTGCCAGGCATTTTAGGACCGGGAATAATCATAGAGAGTATAAAGTTGGTTTGTTTCATGCAAATCCATGGGGGTAAGTTGTATGGAATAAGAATCACTGGCCATATTGAGTACTTTGAACTGAGGTTTCCGTAAGGATTGAAGCCATCACTGGCCAAGGCTAAGCGAACACTGCGCGGATCGCAGGAAAAGTCAGTATATCTCATGTCGAATGCTTTCCAACCCTCGCCGTCTCTGGGATGCCTCAAGAAACCGTCAGAGTTGGTGCCTCTCTTGTGCCACAACATGTCCACAGCTGTCTTGCTGGACATAAATAATTGCTGCAACCGTGGAATCAGAGGAAAATAACGAAGAACTTTCGCCGCCTGAGGTTTACCATTCTTCTTGACAATGGCGTTGATCCTTACTAAAGAATTCTTCCTGGTCTTTTGCTTCCACCTCGATGCTCCACACCATTTGCATCTAGAAAGACCGTGGTCGGAACCCTGGTATAGCATGCAGTCATTTGGACATGCATCTATCTTCTTGTACTCAATACCCAGCTTCCTTATGATCCTCTTGGCATCGTGCAAGGTCTTCGGAATCTGTGCATGCTCAAAGGCATCCCCCAATAGCTCTAGAATCAGTCCGAAAGCCTTGTTGCTCACTCCGCACATGCACTTTATATGGTACAGCCTGACCAAGAATGACAGCTTCGAAAATCTAGAACATCCCGGATATAATTCCTGCTCGCCGTCCTTTAGCAAGTCTTGAAAGGCACGAGCCTCGTGACTAGGTTCTTCGGATAAGTACGGCAACCCATCCGCAACGGCTCCAGCATGCCCATCCATGGAATCTTCATCCTCATTCTGCAGTCCCGGCAAATTGAATGCGTCGTGGATCATGTCACGCATTTGATCTCCTGAATTTATAGTGGAATCTAGTTCTTCCCTACCGCTGGGTCTCTCGTCTACAATCCTCTCACCGTGATGTAACCAAAAGGTATAGTTAGGGGGAAATGGTTTCATCAGAAGATGATCGTATGCAGCTTCTCTAGTTTGGAAAAACCGGAACCCACACAGAGGGCATGGACAATGTATCATCCCATCGGATGATGCATTGTCAAACGCAAAGTCAAGGAATCTATTCAGTCCATTCTTATATTCTATACTACCCCGTGGCTTTGTAATCCAACTCTTATCAATGTCTAAATAAATGAATTAGCACATACAAATAGATTATTAGTAAAAAAAAGAAATGGAACTAAAAAAAAGGGGGTGTGTGTTAGGAGAACCAATAACAGTTGATCACAATTATGATATGAGAGAGTACCATACGTAATAAATTCGACAATATATTACAAGCAATACCATGTAGGGAGCGACGAAATAATTCAAAAGAGAAATAGAAACAAAGTTACTTGCATCCCGGATAACATGAAGCACACGAAAGGTATTGGAAAAGAGGCTTACTCATTGCAAAATTCTGTGCTTTCTTAAAAGATTACTGGTAGAAAGAACTGCTGGTTCCAAGTCCAGAAAAAGAAAAGACAAAGAAAAACTTCCTTAAAAATTGAAAAAGAAAACAAGAATAAATTTAAAATTTTAAAAATAAATAAGTCAATGAATATAACTAAAAAATCATAATGTACAATGAATAAAATATACAAAATATCTTATTGATGGAAGACATAACAGAATTGAAATTTAGAATTAAAAAATAATTAAAAAAAAGCTAGGTGGACAATTATAACAGATAGAGGATAGGATCTTAAAATTGTAGATATATTATGCCTTGTATGCTTATAAGAAAGCCAAATTTTAGTTCCCCTGTCCTGTCTTCGACCGTGTAAATAGCATAGATTAGTTTAGTGAAAAAAATAAATTATTAACCCTTCATTCAAGAATATTTTCGGAAAAGATATATGGATAATATTCTCTAAAAAACAAAGAATCAATGATTAAAGCATTGAAAACACTATTCAGTTAAATACATTTAAATTTGATTCTCATGACCATCATTAGTTCATGACTCTTATATCACCAAACAAAACGGCATCTTCATGAAAGACTATACACAGTATAAAAACAAAACCAAACAAATGATATAAATCATAAAAGAATAAAAAATGCCAATAGTATTCAGTAATGATTTTATATGATAAGAATTATAACTATTTTATCACTGATTATGCTGCACAAAAATAACTTAAAATATAGAAGTTTAGTTTATGCTACAATATGAAACCATTCTAACAAGATTAATTTTTTTTCTTCAATTTTTTTCTCCCTATTCTAAGAAAATGAATGAATACACAAGCTTCTCATCAAGATACTTTGTTTAGAACCATGCCTGATCCATCATTCAAGAATCAATTAATGGAAACTTCAAACACACAAGGTTTGTCTATGAATTTGCTTCGAATCCAGTTGCAATTATTGCATTTACAATATAAGAGCATGACCAAATCCAATAATCCAAACAAATTTGTGATGGATTAGCATGAAAGTATTATGTACATCGAATAAAGCCACTTTATTCAATGACTCTATTGCTTTCTGTTACGCCAGCAAGATTCAATGCTTAATTTCTCTTTAATTTGATCTTTGTGTTACTTTCAATTTGATACTGTCACGTTATTTAAGAGATATTATTCTCAATATTGACTAGATCTTGTCAACTTGAGATGTGACCATTTGAAAATATCAAATTGAAAGTAGCATTCCTCCTAGTTAGCCATAATCAATGCAATCAGGAACTTGCATCCTATTTAAAACTAGATTAATTTAGGATTCCATATAAGATTATTTAATTAATAATACAATAAAAACAAGAGTAAATACTACATAATCAATCCAACCATGACCATATACTTGTTATATAATGAATGTTAACCAGCAAGTATATTGAATTAGATATGTAGAGTTACATCATAACTGTGTTATGCCTATTGCTCAGAGCAAATGAATCAACAGGAGTTTAAGAAAATGGTGCATCAAAAGAGGTGAATTGTAGAAAGGGAGCTAGTAGCTATTTAAATCAACTTCTCTACTACTATATAAAGGTCTTGGCTACTTGGGAGAGTTTAACTGCCATGCCTTGCCATTGCACTGAAAGGGAGCTATTAACCAGCAAGTATCTTACATTTTCTACTTGTTAGGAATCTATTAGAAAATTTATATAACATCAGAATATAATTATAAAATTTTAAACTACAAAGATTTTGTTTTAAAATTTTGATAATACTGTACGAACATATAACTTAATTAAATCTTATAGTCAAATTTCCAGTTACTTAATTGAAAGATCACTTCAAATCAAACTTTAACATCATGAATCTATATTTATTTTCCCAATTTCAATCTTTCTTTAATGACTTTGTTATTAGCTATGTTCTTCTGTTTATGCAGAGGTTCTTCAGGAGATTAAACATCAACTGAAAATATCCATTGCAAGTTCGTACACATACATGCAGCAAACAAATCTCACTTTTCTTGTTTTGTTACCACTTTTGATTCTTCAAAATGAAAATAAAAACACACACATGATCAAATAACAACACGGTTTCTCATCATCATCCACTTCTTCAATTTTGCCATTGATGATCGATCATAAGAAAAAGGGGAGGAAAAAAGCAACAATGAACAATCAATTGAGAAGAACAGAATCTGTAAAATTAAAACAATAGAATGGTATCAACATGCTCCTCTGATCACTCAAACACCTCAATCTTGTTTTTCAACTCCACACTCATCACACAATGGTATCAATATTTTAATGAAAATAATTAGCGTGCGTGCGTGTTTTTCTTGTAATCAATTTTTCGAAAAAAAAACTGAATTCTATAATCTTTTTGGAACAAGGATCGAAGCATCATGGAAAGAAAGAAAACCAACGGAATCAACTACAATTAGTTTCGAATTTAGAAGATAAAATTGCAGTTTTTTTGCTAATAATTTTTAGAGTTTTTATGAAACTATAGTTTCTCATAGTAGATTGATCAGATTCTTGGTGATAAGATATAGACATAGCTAAGAAGATCAAGAGATACAGAAGAAAGACAAAGTGAAAAGCTCGTGTGCGTGTAATAAACCTTATTCCCAATTCTTTGTATAGGGAATCCTTATCCCCAATTTGTATTATCTTCTCATCTTAATGAAATTATCTCTTTTTTCCAATCCAAAAAGAAAACAAAAAATGCAAGACCTAGAAAGCTTCATCTTATCCAAGTTCATAACAATACATCTTAGCCACTCATTCAAATCACAAGAGGGCAATGATCAAGTACTATGTCATCATATTTGTTATTACATCTCCATATAATTTATAAATTTAAACCAATGTCTTGTACTTTACATGATAAAGTTATCAATTAAACAAAAGATGCAGATTAGAGAATGCAAAGTTCCTCAATTTCTCCTGTGGAGGAGAGATGCAAACCAAAGAAACACATTCTTGGGTACTTAAAAAAACAGGAACAAGATGCAATAGAGATGCAAACCAAGGAAAGTCATCCCTAATATAATGATAACGACCCTTTTTTGATTTATCTACTCTAACTATCACTTTCAATGCAAAGCACCCATTAAATCAAAAAAACGGGTACCTTCTAATTCCAATCACACAAGAGCAGCAATTAACCCCACTAAAAGACAGATAAAATCAAATTTTTTTTGCAAAATTCTAACCAAGAATGAAAAAAGCAAGAAAAGATCAGAGTGTCAGGACTAACCAGTGACAGGGGAGAGGTCGCGATGGGAACTGCGCAACTAGACAGGAGAGAGTATGAGTTTCAGGAATTGTGGATGACAGAGGAAAGCTCGAAAGATTGGGGGTTTCTGCAAAATTGGGGAATTCGATTAATGGTTGTAACAGGACAAGGGGAATGGCCAAATTGAATTGTGATCAAATGCTCACTTGGGTGGGTTCTTCCGCTGATGAATCGGGGCTCTGCGCTTGCTCGTTTGGCGCGCTACCAAAAACACAAGACGCGGATTTCTGAACAATTGGGGGGAATCAAATGCTGGAAGTACGAAACGGGGGGAATTGAAACAATGAATTGAAACCTACTTAGCTGCGTTTCTTGAGGTAATCGCCAGGTAATGTTGCGAAACGAAGGGTGGGCGTGTTTCGCGCCTCTGCTCCTGCTTCTCTTCGCGCCAAGAAGGCTTGCCAAATCGAGCGGGCCTGAGGATATATACCCCGAATGAGCGGCGATTTTCACTGCTGGGCCGCTATCTAGGGGTGTTTTGCGGCCTCGGTAAAGACCGCCACTCACCTGTGCCGCTATCCTTCGAATGAGCAGCGGTTATGGCCAATGCCACTATTTTGTCGCAGCTATCGTCCGCCTCTGCCGTAGTGTTGTGATACTTATTAACCGTCAAAAATATTATTTATTTTGACACTTATCGACCATAAAAAATTCTCAACAAAAAATTTTTAACAAAAAATGATATCAGATCTTGAAACTGAAGAATAAACTGAAATTTTGAAGATAAAGAATGAGTAGTATGATTCCAAACTAAGAGCAGTGTGATGCTAAAATTGACGGAGCTCAACGAAAAAAAGGGATAATGGAGTATGTTGAAAATAAATGAGTAAATTAAGGACTAATTTTCTACAATTAAATTATAAATAAAAAAATATAAAAAATTTGATATTTATGATGTTTGTCAAAAATATATATTAATTTTTATACTTAACTATGACTGTTAAAAATTTATGTTAAAATAGCTCTCTTTTTTTATAATGAATGTGACCGATAAAATTATTATATTAGAAATGTTAATGATTTAATTTATCGATTATATATTGATATAAATAATTCTAAAAGAATAATAATTTACATATCGAAGATGGTTTAAATGTAAAATAATATATTTTTTTGGTAGAATTAAATAAACTATTTTAACTCAAACCACACTTTTTCATTAATAACCACACTTTTATTATTGTAAAGGCAGACACACAGATTTTATTTTTCACCTCTCTCTCACACTTTTGACAGTTTCACTTAAAAATAGTGTAACTTAAGTTTTTCTCTTCGGATACAATGAGAAGAAAAACTCGAATTTATAGAAGCGGAAGAGGTGGGAGAGTACACCTACTTCCCTGCATGCTTGACAGGTGTTGTCTTCTACTGTACTGTCTTTTTCGTTGGTCACGAAAAACGTATCATGCATCCTGATCAAAACCTGCAGCATCCGTGCATACGTATTGCACCCCTTGCTTCTCGCCACCCACGAGATAGAACTGACATCTTCTCGCCAACTGCAAGTTAACAATGCCAGCTTTTCACCACCTGCAAGATACACTTGTCACCACTCCCCCGTTCAATCCCTACTCCCCCGTCTCAAGATAAAAAATAATTTCTGCATAGTGGCGGCTTATATATTTATTATTTTTTATTTCAAATTTCACATGGCTTCCATTCTTCCAACTTTTAGTCAAACTCACCACGTGTATTGCATATGCATGCCAATATATACTATTTTTTTTCTTTTACCAAATTGAATATTCTATGAAAGTAAATCTTTTTTACCTTTTTTTTTCGCCAACACTTGATCAGTTGATCTCATTAGGATCCTATTTTGTGCATGGTTGCTTAACGATATTTATAAAATTGATTAATTAATATTATTAATAGAGAAGTGTTAAGGAGCCAGCAAATTTTATAATTTGTAGTTATAATTATAAGTATTTTTAATGGTGTAAAATTATTTACTTTTCTTTTATAGTTAAGTACTAACCAAATTTTAATAAAAATGCTGCCCCTTAAACTTTCTTTTATTAATAAACGATTACTAATCGTTTAGTACCATTTGGTTAAAAGGATACAACTTTTTAAAAATTATGTATGTTTAAAATGTTGTATTTATTAGCTAAAAGAACACAACTCTTTAGTTGTGTATATTTAAAATATTATATCTATTAGTAATAGAAAAGATACAACCATTTGTATATGTAACAAATTATAATTGCTACGTGCAACCTGTATAAATAACTCCTTGTCCACTATTTCAAACACACATACATTTTACTTAACTATTAAGTGATTTTCTTTGTTCAAAAGAGTTGAGAATTTTTTACTTTTACTAATTAAAAAATTCTTAGGTTTCATTGTAACTTGGGAGAGTATTGTCATAAACCCTATAGCAACTAAGTGCGGGGACAAATATCTCTCTAAAGAAAGCGATCTAATCGTGTCTTAAAACTATCTTCATATACCCAACAATTTTAGAGAGATATTTCTTGAAGATGACACAAAATCTAAACACCACGTTCAAGGTCATGAATCAAGAGTTTGCAAGTTGGATCACTTTGATGGAACGAACTTCAACCGTTGGAAGGACAAGATGTTTCTTCTTCCGATTTTCAATCTTGCATATGTAATTGACCTAAAGACTACACCAATTGTCGATGTCGCTGAAGATTCTACACCAAAAAAGAAAGAAAAGATTGTTCAATTAAAGAATAAACGTGATGAAGATACTTTTGCATATCGAGATCATATTCTCAATACTTTATCCGACCGACTCTATGATCTTTACATGTCAACTCAGTCACCATTGGAGATTTAAAAATTTTTGGAAGAAAAGTACAATACTGAAAGACAAGGAACAAATAAGTTTATTATGATGAAATATTTTGAATTTATTATGAATGATACTATGCCTGTTATGAATCAAATTCATGAGTTACAAATTCTTGTAAGTAGACTTCATGATCTATAAGTAGTGATCCCTGAATCATTACAAGTTGGAACAATTATTTCAAAATTGTCTTCATCTTAGAATGGTTACAAGAAGAAACTTTTACATCTTGGTGAGGACTTCACAGTTGAAAAATTATTAAGGCATATACATATAGAGGAAAAAACTTGAAAATGTGATGTTGTGTATTTTTCTCAAAATTCTAAAGTGAATCATATTGGTGAATACAACACCAATAAAAAGAAAAGAAAGTTCTCAAAAGATTCAAAGCAAGATAAAAAAAAAATAAAGAGAGTGTTATCATTGTCACAAGAAAGGACATTACATTAAAGAATGTAGACTTCTGAAAACGTACAAAATATGCATATTGACATGGTTACAGAACTCAATATGGCAACACAAGAAAAATCAATTGAGTGGTGGTTAGATTCTGGGGCTACTGTTCTCATTTGCAATGATCGCAATCAATTCAAAACATATGAAGAAGTGAACAATAGAGAAGTCTTGATGGGCAACGACAACTCAGCCAAAATTTGTGGTCAAAGAACTGTGAAATTAAATTCTACATCCGGAAAGAAATTAAGTTTAATAAATGTGCTTCATGTTCCGAATTTGAGAAAAAAATTTGGTTTCTGTTAGTTTCTTGTGTAAGAAAGAATTTAAAGTTGTAATGGAATCCGATAAAATGATCTTGCTTAAGAATGATGTATTCATAGGAAAAGGATATCGTACTGAAGGCATGTTTAAACTTAATATTAATTTCTAAAATCAAGTTTTGAAATCGTTTTGAAAATAATGGAACTTCAGAAATACACCCAAATAATTACAGAAAATACACCCAAACGATTACAGAAACACACCCAAAGGACACCTTATGCATAATTCAGAACTCTTTCTCTTTCTCCTCCTTATCTTCTGCTGCTTCTTCTTCTTCAAAAACGATTTCAGAGCTTGATATCAAAAAATAATGGAAATCAAGAATAACGAAAAAAGAAAACAAAGAGAAAAGCACGTAAATGAAGAAGGAGAAAGAGAAGGCAAAAAACGAAAGAAAAGAAGAAGAAGAAGAGAAGGAAGAGGAAGAAGAATGTGCAGCAAGAAGAAGAAGACGGTGCAGTGAAATTATGCAGTAACGGTTGAAGAAGGAGAAAGAGAAAGCAAGAAACGAAAGAAAATAAGAAGAAGAGGAAGAGGAAGAAGAACGTACAGTAACGTTCAAGCGCGTTAATATAATAACTTGTAAAGACTTGTATAAAAAAATGATTGTATATGAAGAATTTCTCTTATGGTATAGTAGATTAGCACACTTAAATTATAAATCAATTAAATATATGCAAAAAATAACTATATTGATCTTAGTAACAAGGATTTTAATAAGAAATATGATATTTGTATACAATCTAAAATTATTAAGAAACTTTTTTGTTGAAATTGAAAGAAATATATATTTATTAGAATTGATTTATAGTGATATTTGTGAATTAAATGGCAATATTATTAGAGAAAGAAAAAGATATTTTATAACTTTTATTGATGATTATTCAAGATTTATTTATGTGTGTTTGTTTAGAAATAAAGATGAAGCTCTTGAGATGTCTAAGAAATATAAAATGAATGTAGAAAATATGCATAATAAGAAAATAAATATTCTTATAGTGATCGAGGTGGAGAATATTTTTCTAATGAATTTGATAACTTTTTGTGAATTACATGGTATTGTGCATGAATCTTCCGCTTCATATACTGTGCAACAAAATGGTTTGGTGGAAAGAAAAACTCGTACCTTAGTGGATATGGTTAATTCAATGTTACTAAATGTAAAATTACCTTATAGTTTGTGGGGTGAAACATTATTGATATCATGTCATATCATAATAGGATACCATCAAGATATAGAAAGGTTTCTCCTTATGAAATTTGGAAAGGAAAAAAACCTAATTTGAATTATCTTAAAGTATGGGGAATGTTTAACCTTTTATCGAGTTTCGATCATAAGAGAACCAAATTGGGGCTAAGAGCCATAAAAGGCACTTTCATAGGATATGCTCAAAATTCTAAAGCATATAGAATATTAGACTTAGTGCTTGTTTAGGCACCATTATCTTAATAAAAAAAGATCTTTTTTTAATAAAAAAGATTTTTTTATTTTTTAGCGTGTTTAGCAAATTTCTAGTAGTAAAAGTAAAGGCATTAGAAAAATAAAAAATATCTTTTTTGAGAAGCTGTAATTTACATCTTTTTTTAAAAGATCTTTTTTCCTTAAAAAAAGATGTTTTTTATGTAATAAATAAATAAAAAAGTACTTTTAGATTGTTATACCCAAACATAATTGATAAATAAAAAGATCTTTTTGCATGAGATATTTAAACATAAAAATACTTTTATTTTTCATAAGATTTTTTTAAAAAAGATAACTCGAAAAAAGATATTTTTTTAGAAACTCACCCAAACAAGTCCTTAATGTCTAATGTAGTTGTTGAATCAAGAGATGTAGAATTTATTAAAAATAAATTTATTAACGATTCAACTTCTAGTTTAGAATATCCCCAAAATGATACTAATGTTTCACAAGAAATAAATAATCAAAATAATAAACGTCTAAGTGACAAAGAATTGATTGAATCGAGAAAGAGTTTAAGAGTGAGAAAAAAAGACTTGGGTCCATATTTTATTTCTTCTCAAACTATCACCTTTTTGGTAAAAGGAACTAGGAATTTTGTGACAAACAAGATTCCTATTGTGATTAACATAGAGAGTGATCCTCAAACGTTCAAAGAAGCTACGGCTTCAAGGAATTCTGCCTTTTGGAAGGAAGCAACAAATGATGAGATGGATTCAATATTATCAAACAATATTTGAGTCTTAGTTGATTTACCTCTAGGATTAAAGCCTATAGGATATAAGTGGGTATATATTTAGAAGAAAGTATAACACTGATGGTTCATTACAAACCTTTAAAATAAGGTTAGTGGCCAAAGGGTTTAGACAACAAGAAGATCTAGACTATTTTGATACTTACGCACCTGTGGGAAGAATGACTTCTATTAGGACTCTTATAGCATTAGCATCCATTCACAAGTTTTATATACATCAAATGAATGTTAAAACGGCTTTTTTAAATAGAGATCTTAATGAAAAAATTTATATGGAGCAATCGGAAGGCTATGTGCTGCCCGAAAATGAAAAGAAAGTTTGTAAATTAATTAAGTCTTTGTACGGCCTAAAACAAGCGCCTAAACAATGGCATGACAAGTTTGATTCAATGGTGTTATCAAATGACTTCTCACATAATAGTGCCGATAAATGTATTTACTCAAAAATTACTAAAGATTATGGAGTAATCATTTGTCTATATATTGATGATATTTTAATCATCGGAACAAACTTAGAAGGAATTCGTGTAATGAAGGAGTATCTAACTTCTAAATTCAAGATGAAGGATTTAAATGAAGTTGATACATTATTAGGCATAAATGTGTATAAGAATAAAGTTGACTTTACTTTAAGTCAATCTCATTATATAAAAAGGGTATTGAAAAAATTTGATCATCTTACAGTTAAAGAATCCAATACACCCTATGATCCTAATTTTAAATAAGAAGGAAACATAGGAAATTAAAACCTTAGCACAATTAAAATATGCTAGTGCTATAGGAAGTTTAATATATGCAATGCATTGTACCAGACCTGATATAATATTTTTTGTGTGCAAATTATCAAGGTTTATGAAAAAACCTAACAATCAACATTGGAAAATTATAACAAGAGTTCTTGGTTATCTCAAGGAAACCATAAACTTAGGATTACATTATAGTGATTATCTTGCAATTTTTAGAAGGTTATTCCGATACAAGTTGGATTACAAATCTTAGTGATAATAAATCCACTTCAAGATAAATTTTCACCTTAGGTAATGGAGCAATAAGTTGGGTCTCAACAAAACAAACATGTATTACACATTCTACTATGGAAGTTGAGTTTATAACTTTATCAGCCATAGGTAAAGAAGCGAAATGGTTAAGAAATTCGTTGTATGATATAAAGCTGTGGTCACAGTAGAGACAACTATTTCAATCTTATGTGATAATAAATCAACCATGTCTCGAGTGTATAATAAGGTTTATAATGGAAAGTCTAGACATATAAGTTTGAGACATGAGTTTGTGAGGCAACTAATAGATAATGGTATAATTACCATCACTTATATAAGATCCCAAAAAAATTTAGCAGATCCTTTGACTAAAAGTTTGTCAAGGGATAAAATCACAGAGACTACTGCTAAAATGGGATTAAAACCTATTATTGTTAAATAATAAAAACCCAACCTTATTCTAGTAGACCACTAGTTTCAAGGTTTAATAAGTAATAACAAGTTATTTAGCTATTACAACACTAAGGTATAGGATTTAGTACTATTTACAATAAATTAGGAGGGTGGGTTAAAACTCTTAATGGAATGATAATATTATTTATCAAAAGATTCAACTTATATAAATATAGGAGTGGTGTTGTTCTAATAGAGAATTTTAGAGGTTTTATTCTCGTAAATATTCATGAAACCAGGATGAGTCATATAAGTGCTTAAAATTATAAACTCTTGAACTTGGAGGGTATAAGTAATGTGTGTGATTTTCAATACTAGCATATGGATTATAGGTTTAATCGATTAGACACCTGTTATTTTGTTAGAATATTAAAATTTACACTAAAATAATGTTTAATCTTAGTGACACATTCTTTATGCATATAATTGTATGACATTTAAGTTTTGTAAATAGTGGAGATTGAATGGTATTTACAAATTTGATTAATTAATATTATTAATATTATTGATATTATTATTAATATTAATAAACAGATACTAACCATTTAATACCATTTAACTAAAGAGACACAATCCTTTAAGAATTGTGTATGTCACTACGGCAGAGGCGGATGATAGCTACGACTAAATAGTGGCATTGGCCATAACCGCCGCTCATTCGAAGGATAGCGGCACAGGTGAGTGGTGGTCTTTACCGAGGCCGCAAAACATCCCTAGATAGCGGCACGGCAGTGAAAACCGTCGTTCATTCGGGGTATATTTCCTCAGGCCTGCCTGATTTGGCAAGTCTTCTTGGCGCGAAGAGAAGCAGGAGCAGAGGCGCGAAACACGCCCACCCTTCATTTCGCAACAATACCTGGCGATTACCTCAAGAAACGCAGCTGAGTAGGTTTCAATTCATTGTTTCAATGCCCCCCGTTTCGTACTTCCAGCATTTGATTCCCCCCAATTGTTCAGAAACCCGTGTCTTGTGTTTTTGGTAGTGCGCCAAACGAGCAGGCGTAGAGTCCCGATTCATCAGTGGAAGAACCCACCCAGGTGAGGATCTGATCACAATTCAATTTGGCCATTCCCCTTGTCCTGTTATAACCATTAATCGAATTCTCCAATTTTGCAAAAACCCCCAATCTTTCGAGCTTTCCCCTGTCATCCACAATTCCTGAAACTCATACTCTTCCCTGTCGAGTTGTGTAGCTGCCATCGCGACCTCTCCCCTGTCACTGGTTAGTCCTGACACTCTGATCTTTTCTTACTATTTTCATTCTTGGTTAGAATTTTGCAAAAAAAAACATTGTCTATATCTGTCTTTAATTGGGGTTAATTGCTGCTCTTCAGTGATTGGAATTTGAAGGTACCCCTTTTTTCGATTTAATGGGTGCTTTGCATTGAAAGTGATAGTTAGAGTAGATAAATCAAAAAAGGGTCGTTATCATTATTAGAGGGATGACTTTCCTTAGTTTTCATCTCTCTTGCATCTTGTTCCTGTTTTTTTAAGTACCCAAGAATGTGTTTCTTTGGTTTGCATCTCTCCTGCACAGGAGAAAGTGAGGAACTTTGCACGCACTAATCTGAATCTTTTGTTTATTGATAACTTTATCCTATAAAGTACAAGACATTGATAATTTATAAATTATATGGAGATGTAAGAACAAATATGATGACATAGTACTTGATCATTTCCCTCTTGTGATTTGAATGAGTGGCTAAGATGTATTGTTATGAACTTGGATAAGATGAAGCTTTCTAGGTCTTGCATTTTTTGTTTTCTTTTTGGATTGAAAAAAAGAGATAATTTCATTAAGATGAGAAGATAATACAAATTGGGGATAAGGATTCCCTATACAAATAATTGGGAATAAGGTTTTCCACACGCACACTATCTTTTCAGTTTTTCTTTCTTCTGTATCTCTTGATCTTCTTAGCTATATCTATATCTTATCACCAAGAATCTGATCAATCTACTATGAGAAACTATAGTTTCATAAAAACTCTAAAAACTGTTAGCAAAAAAACTTCAATTTTATGTTCTAAATTCGAAACTAATTGTAGTTGATTCCATTGGTTTTTTTTTTTCCATGATGCTTTGATTCTTGTTCCAAAAAGATTATAGAATTCAGTTTTTTTTTCGAAAAATTGATTAAAAGAAAAACACGCACGCACGCTAGTTATTTTTATTAAAATATTGATACCATTGTGTGATGAGTGTGGAGTTGAGAAACAAGGTTGAGGGGTTTGAGTGATCAGAAGAGCATGTTGATACCATTCTATTGTTTTAATTTTACAGATTCTGTTCTTCTCAATTGATTGTTCATTGTTGCTTTTTTCCTCCCCTTTTTCTTACGATCGATCATTAATGGCAAAACTGAAGAAGTGGATGATGATGAGAAATCGTGTTGTTGTTTGATCATGTGTGTGTTTTTATTTTCATTTTGAAGAATCAAAAGTGGTAATAAAACAAGAAAAGTGAGAGATGTTTGCTGCATGTATATGTACGAACTTGCAATAGAGATTTTTCAGTTGATGTTTAATCTCCTGAAGAACCTCTGCATACACAGAAGAACATAGCTAATAACAAAGTCATTAAAGAAAGATTGAAATTAATAGTATAAATATAGATTCATGATGTTAAAGTAAAAAAATTGGAGACACTTCAACGAATTGCAGAAAAAAGTATATGTGTCATGTGTAATGAGTAATCCATATTAAATATGAGAAGTGTAAAGCGGGAGAGATAGAGAGAGAAATTTATTACAGGACAAACTTTTTTCGTTCTAAAGTTTGATTTGAAGTGATCTTTCAATCAAGTAATTGGAAATTTATTTTAAGATTTAAGTTATATGTTCGTACAGTATTATCAAAATTTTAATACAAAATCTCTGTAGTTTAAATTTTTATAATTATATTCTCATGTTATATAAATTTTCTATTAGATTCCTAACAAGTAGAAAATGTAAGATACTTGCTGGTTAATAGCTCCCTTTCAGTGCAATGGCAAGGCATGGCAGTTAAACTCTGCCAAGTAGCCAACACCTTTATATAGTAGTAGACAAGTTGATTTAAATAGTTACTAGCTCCTTTTCTGCAATTCACCTCTTTTGATGCACCATTTTCTTAAACTCCTGTTGATTCATTTGCTCTGAGCAATAGTCATAACACAGTCCTGATGTAACTCTACATATCTAATTCAATATACTTGCTGGTTACAGAGGGCAGAGTCTATTGATTCAACTTTGTTAGCATTCATTATATAACAAGTATATGGTCATGGTTGGATTGATTATTTAGTATTTACTCTTGTTTTTATTGTATTATTAATTAAATAATCTTATATGGAATCCTAAACTAATCTAGTTTTAATTAGGATGCAAGTTCTGGGACATTGACGATAATAATATCTGGACTAATCTAGTTTTAATTATTAGGATGCAAGTTCTTGGACCTTGTCGATAATAATTTCCTAATCGCATTGACTATGGCTAACTAGAAGGAATGCTACTTTCAATTTGATCTTTTCAAACGGTCACATCTCAAGTTGATAAGATCTAGTCGTAAATGCATTTTATATTGAGAATAATATCTCTTAAATAAGGTGACAGTATCAATTTGAAAGTAACACAAAGATCAAATTAAAAGGAAATTAAGCATTGAATCTTGCTGGCATAACAGAAAGCAATAGAGTCATTGAATAAAGTGGCTTTATTCGATGTACATAATACTTTCATGCTGATCCATCACAAATTTGTTTGGATAATTGGATTTGGTCATGCTCTTATATTGTAAGATCAATAATTGCAACTGGATTCGAAGCAAATTCATAGACAAACCTTTTGTGCTTGAAGTCTCCATTAATTGATTCTTAGAATGATGGATCAGGCATGGTTCTAAACAAAGTATCTTGATGAGAAGCTTGTGTATTCATTCATTTTCTTAGAATAGAGAGAAAAAAATTGAAGAAAAAAAATTGAAATTTCTAGAATGGTTTCATATTATAACATAAACTAAACTTCTAATTTTTAAGTTATTTTTATGCAGTATAATCAGTGATAAAATAGTTATAATTCTTATCATATAAAATCATTACTGAATACTATTGGCATTTTCTTTTCTTTAATGATTTATACCATTTGTTGGGTTTTGTTTGTATACTGTGAATTTTCTTTCATGAAGATGCCGCTTTGTTTGGTGATAAAAGAGTAATGAACTAATGATGGTCCATGAGAAGCAGATTTAAATGTATTTAACCGAATAATGTTTTCAATGCTTTAATCATGGATTCTTTGTTTTTCAGAAAATATTCTTGAATGAAGGGTTAATAATTTATTTTTTTCACTGAACTAATTTATGCTATTTACACGGTCGAAGACAGGACAGAAAAACTATAATATGACTTTCTTATAAGCATACAAGGCATAATATATCTACAATTTTAAGATCCTATCCTCTATCTGTTATAATTGTTAACCTAGCTTTTTTTTTAATTATCTTTTAATTCTAACTTTCAATACTGTTATGTCTTCCATTTCTAAGATATTTTGAAGATTTTATTCACTGTACATTATGATTTTTTAGTTATATTCATTGACTTATTTATTTTTAAAATTTAACATTTATTCTTGTTTTCTTTTTCAATTTTTAAGGAAGCTTTTCTTTGTCTTTTCATTTTTTGGACTTGGAACTAGCAATTCTTTCTACCAGTAATCTTTTAAGAAAGCACAGAATTTTGCAATGAGTAAGCCTCCTTCTCAATACCTTTCGTGTGCTTCATGTTATCCGGGATGCAAGTAACTTTGTTTCTATTTCCCTTTTGAGTTATTACGTCGCTCCCTACATGGTTTTGCTTGTAATATATTGTCGAGTTTATTACGTATGGTACTCTCTCATATCATAATTGTGATAGACTGTTATTGGTTCTCCTAACACACACCCTTTTTTTTTATTTTTTTTAGTTTCATGTCTTTTTTTACTAATTATCTATTTGTATGTGCTAATTCATTTATTTAGAACGAGTTAAAGTGGCTCGCCTGCGGTCCGATTGCTCAGGCCAAACGCTATCAGGTATACAACGTCAATGGATTTAAATTTAGGACCATGTCAAGGGAGAAAGGGATGAAAACACAGAATAGCGGGGTTTATGTCACTTCGGATACTAGAAGTTATGCAAATAAACGGGATGCCAATGTTGCTGTTGGCGGTGTCTCGTATTACGGGAGATTAGTAGACATCATCGAGCTTAATTACAATGGTCAATTTATTGTAGTCTTGTTCAAGTGTCTTTGGGCAGATACCACGTCGGGGAGAGGCATCCGACAAGACGTTTTGGGCCACACTTGTGTCAATTTTGCCACACCGATTCACACCGGTGAACATGAAGACGATGAGCCGTACATCTTGGCATCTGAGGCGCGTCTTGTGTTCTACATGCAGGATGAGGTGAAGAGCGGATGGAGTGTAGTAGTCCATGTAAAGCCAAGAGATTTGTTTGACATGGGCGAAGATTATGAACATTGTGAGGTCGACCTTCATCCACAGTCCTGTATGACTAGCTTGCCTGAATTTGATGTTGAAGGCCTGCGGTTGACAAGAGACGGCGATTTAGAGGAGACCATTACCGACGGGGTTGAAGATTGTGATGAGGCAACCGATTCATAAAATACTGGGTTGTATTTAGTGGAGTGTATTTTAGTCATATCATTAGACAGTAGGTTGAATTGATTGAGTTTTCTTAAATTCTTTAAAACTTATCCTTTCATATAAAGCTCTTTTATCTTGTTGGGTCTTCACAATGCTGTACCCTCTCCTTCAAGTCTTCCTACAATCACATTTTTATATTATCTTTGGACATTCTTTCTATCTCCGTTGACTTTCAGGGAAATTGGAGAGTAGAGACTTCTTTCTCATTTCCAGAAGCCGCTGGTTCGCAGAGAAGATGATAGATGTGTCTCCTTTCTCTTCGTTGGAGGATGCAACCTCATTTGCAAGGCAGTTGTGGTTCAAACAGTCTCGTATACAATCATGGTTGGATGCCTTCTCTGGACACAGTCACCTCTATCGAGCCATTCGTTATGCCCCGACTTCAATGATGACGGTTTGTTTGCCGCTGCCCAATTTAATTATGTTAATCCTTTTCTTATTCATGAATGAAATCCATATTCACATGGTTATGTTTAAATTTTAGGAATTGCTTTATTGGAACCAAAAGTACCGGGCTAAATTTGGGTTTGAGTTTATAATAAGTATGAAAACATGGTGCTCACAGAAAATACTTGACGAGGTGAAGGTAAAATAGTGGTGTTTTTGCTTGCTATTTATCTAAAGTATATAAAACTGAACCATAATATTTGCTTTCTAGAGTTAATAAATTTGGTTCATTAAGCCGAATCACTTTTGAGGCTGGGTAGTTTAATTGTATTTTGTATAGCAAAATAAACTTGATGAGATATGTTTGCTAGAAGAAACTTAATAGCATATAATAGAGACCGTATTGTCATACTCATTCATATAATATAGACCCTCTTGTGGTTTCAAAATGCCATGTTACAGGAGAAGCTATGCTTAGCTAGATGGTTATGATATTACATTCTTTTAAGACTTTTTTCTTAAAAAATTGTCAAACTGCACCCAAAAATCTTATCTAATCTATGCGGGTGTAATAAATTAAAGGAAATTGTGAAATTACATGAAGATAAAGTCATGATGATAACTGTTTTATATATATATAATGCGAAATTCTCAAACCTGTTATGAATTTGCCTTCTGGGATTACTTAGGCTTATTATCCTTATCCTATTTTAATAGTAATTTCCCTTATAAAGTACAAATGGTTGATTCTTCTAGAAGGGTAATGCATGGGATTAACGCATGCTTCTTTATATGGGAAGATATATATATATATATATATATATATATATATATATATATATATATATAATAAAC
>NC_029792.2:113913625-113923966 GCF_000816755.2 Arachis ipaensis
ATATATATTAATTATATATGTATCATTAACGGGGATATTGCTGAAGGTGGATTCTCTTTTAATTTTACGTCTTAAACTCAACTGTGTGTATGAGGCTAATTTTTTTATTCTGACTTGAGTAGAAGGAACAACCCCAAAGATTTGGTAATTTGCTGCTGTTACTTGTGTTCTCTTTCTTTGATGCTGTAGTCTTCTTGTGATCTAATCTGTTTGTTATTTAAAAAAAATGTATAGTAATGAACTGACTGGTCACCAGTATTCTAATTTTTAGGTTCGAAATAATTTAGCTAATTTTATATATCATATATTGTAAGGGATTATATTGTCTCAGGTTTTTGCAAAAAGTTTTTCTACATTATTTTGGTGGTGTGTTGTGCAGGTACGCTATGAAAATTCTCTTGTTGTTGAACTGGATATTGCAGCACGAGAGGAATTCAAACTCATAGAACATGGACTTGAACGACTATAGGAACATAAGATTATCAACTTTTTGGTTGTTGAATTAATATGATTATGTTCATACACTAATTCTTGATATTCTGTGCCTATATTTCGCTATGATGTACCTCTCAGGGTTATCTCAATCCCAAATTCAGGAGGCATTGGTAGAAACGGGGGAGGTGGTTCTGGATTCAGTGGAGAAAGAGGCCGTTGTCTCCTCCGATAGCTCTGAAGAGGCTGATTCTGCTGGACAAAAGGCCTCGATGCTGTCATATGACCTCAATAAACGCCGGATGAGAATGAATATCCATATAGTGGAATGTCTCTTGATAAGAAGAATGCCTGGCACCTAGCTATGTGGGCGACATGATACCTGAACCCTTGAGGATATTGCAATAGTATAATTGAAGAATTTGGTTTCAAATTTATAGGATACCCAAGACTTGTGTTTTGAAGTTGTCATGACTTTATAACTCTTCATATTGTTTTTAGGGATTGTTAGTATGCTGCATTGAAGGCCATTGGTCTACTGTTTTACCTATTTCTGCATTTTTTTATTTTTACTACTTCAAGATGCTGATTAATATAAATTTTTTGGGACAATAAGTGACCTGTTTTGCTAAGATTCCTGCTCTGTTCCGCATAGAATATACAACCCTGAAATTATGTCAAATTCAGGTACATTGTTGTTGGCAATGAAATTATGCCAAATGATCAACAAGCCCAATTTGATTTTCCAGGCACTGCATAATATCTTTGCTGCACTTGTATCATTCAAGATACACACAAAAATAAAGGTTTCAAGTGCCATGAAATTGTCACTATTTCAAGTTCACGGTGTTGAATGCTTATGTTTAAGTACAAAGTCCTTGCAAATAATTAAATGGGAATAATAACTAGTAGAAAATTTAAGTGCAAACCTTATTGAATGCTATAAATGCTACAGTCTGAGCAAACAGACAGAATGACAAATTCTTTGCAAAACAAAAAAATAAGAACCAGCTGCACCATGAACTGTGGCAAAATTGAGAAAAGCTTCTCCACCACTGAAATATCATAACCATAGTGAAGATAGATGTGATAGAAATAGATGGAGAAGTTGTGCCTTGGGTCTGTTCTAGTAAGGTTGTATAGTAGTGCCTCATGTAAGAATTATCATCCATATAAATAACAGGAAAAACCAGTAAATAAGGAGAAAACCGCTGCCAAATCCAGTCCAAACAACAGCCTCTTCCTGGTAAATATGCATTTTAAGAGATTATGTAAGGAACACAAGCAATTCCCATCATTGAGTCTTTCTGCTTGACCAGCAGTCCAATTCTTTAGGATAGGTTTACAATCGGATGGGAAGAAATTTGGATCAAGAACCAGGACAATAGGGATGGCATAAATTATGGGATAGATCCTGAAATGGACAATAAGTCCATAGTAAAATATATTATTTTAGCATTAAATAAAAAAATTTTATCACTGTTAATATGTATAACAATCAAAATTTATTTATGGATATTGAAGAATTAATAATAAAATACAAATAAATTATTAACAGAAATTTTGGTAAAATTATAATTTACCAAAATTAAAAAATTATTGGAGGGTATTTTAAAAAAAATAATATAACTATTAAATTATTTTAAAAATACAATTTAATCAATAAAAGAATAATTTATTAAAGGGTATTTTGGTAAATAAAATTTAATGATAAAAAATAAAATTTTTGCTAATGGGTTTTTACTTTAAAATAAATGTTTTTTTCCTTAAAAATGGATAAAGTTAACATTAGTTAATACAAAAGGTTTAAAATCGATTAAAGAGAAGGTTTTTTGAAAGTTAGAAGGGAAGGAAATGTACATTAATAAAATAGAGGATAGGGGAGTGTCACTTTAGCATCTCGCAGGAGAGGCGAGTAGAATTGTAATAAATTTAGATTCTACAATATTTTTATTGTTTCAGTTTCCTCTTGCTATAATCATTCCCGCGTCTCAGTTAATTTTTTCTTTTTTTTTTTTTTTGGACAATATTTACTCATTATAACAAATAGTGGATCTGTTTCTACCAAATTTCAAAAACCCCAGCTGCTGCGCCCTACCACTTCTCCTCACTCCTTATACACTTTATAACCCACGATGCCCTAGCTCACTATTCTGGCCTGTCTTTGTTGTCGACGAAGAGTACTGCTCATTTGTATCCTTGATTTTCAGGTTCCAGAACCTGCCGGTCACGTCGCTCTCTCTATTATTTTGGAGGTCGTCGGTTCGGGACGGCTGTTAGGCCCGCCCTCTCTATTCCGGTAACCACCCTAATTTCTTTCAATAACATTTGTGATGTTCTAATGTGATTGCTTCTTGCTATCTGTCAATAGTTGCTGTTAGGATGAGAGGTGGACTATAAGTTCATTACTACTACTGTGATTATCTTGCTTCTCATGTACCCATGAAAATTTATATTTTAATATGTTTTGATGAATTTGGGATCATGATAAGCTTGCATTTATGCCATCTACAACTTGATTTATCATATATGCCATTTTTATCAACTTGGTGGGTGTCTGAAGGGCATTGAATGAATTTGATTCTCATAAGTGTCTTTAAAATTTTAAAGCCTTTTATATTGCTGATGTTTTCATGAGTAGTGCTAGAATTTAGGAGTTCTTCATATCATTATTCCATCTATGTGTTGATATTGAGATGGTTTTTTCATACTGTGTCAATATTCTCTTAGGGTATGCTTGGGAGTTTAATTTAATTGGGAAGAAAGGATGAAGGGTAGGGATTTTGGGGATTAAGAACACACAGTTATAGGTTGAAAATTTGTTATTAACCAATTATTATATACACACAATAAAATTCGAATTCTAACTTTTATTTAAATTAATTAATGAACTAATTATTAAACTAACCAAAATTAATTTTGTATAGTAATGAAATTATCATAACTTCATCAGGAAAAGTGCTAAAACAAGGTTCTTCATTATTACAGAAAGAGAAACAGCACTCACCAAACACCAACGTCTGTGACCCTTCCATGTACATTTGATATATTCATATCATGGTATATACATAGTTACTTGGTTAGCACATAGGCGTGTTATGTGTTGTAACTTCCCCCTGTGAACACGTTACCATTGGTACACATTATTAAAAGCATTGTGTTTAGACTTTGGTCATGAACAAATCAAGAATAGAGTCATGGGTGAAATATTATTTTATTTTTTATATCAAAGTATGCTTCCTTTTTTTCTTTATTCTTTTTTTACTAAAATGGAATATTTGTAAATAAGGTTGCTTACTGAAGAAGAATGGATTTCGGCAGTTCCAAAAGAGTGAGTACTATTGTTTTAGTGGTATGATATAATGCTACACGACAATAAGAATAGAAAATTTGGTCCACGTATACTAGAGTTTTAATGATTAATTAGGTCATACAGGGACATTTTTTCTATTAGATTTCATTATTTAACTTTTCAAGATTTAGCTATTTCTGATAAGCAAATATTTGTAACTTATATATAGGTCAGACAAATTAGGCTTATATAGAGATCTATGCTGGTGGGTTTCTTAGTCAGGACCTTGTAGTATTTTTAATAGTCCAATTTTGGTGCACTTGTATTGTGCTTGTAAATGCATTCAAATAACTGTGTCAATCATTTAGTTTTTCACATTGCTGATTATTCTGAAGTACCGGGTAATATTGTTCAAATGCATCTTTTAAATTTTGGTAGCAAATCATTACTATTGACTACTATAAACCCAGATTATAAAACATGTATTTACCTTTTGCTTGAGTGATTTTTTCTGTTATAATTGTTGATGAATGCTGTTCGAACTTGCTCATGGTTACTAACAAATCATCTTAATTGGATTTTAATTTGACTTGATTTTTATCCTGTCCCATGGTGTTAGGGCGTTAAGATGGCTAGGAAAGGTCGGTACACGAAAAAGCCAAAATTAGGACCAGGATGTCAGCAACCTCTAACCGCTCCGCCTTTGGGCTCAGGTTCCCACCAAGCTGACTCTCAAGTCCTCCCGGCCGGTGGTGACGGTATCCCTCCAACTTCCCACCCATTTCGTCCGCCGCGCAATGAACCAAGGCCTACTATACAGATGAGCGCAAATAGCGTTCACAACTCGGAGCTAGGCCAGGAGACCCTTTTGGAGGGTAATGCTCCAGAGGTAGAATCTCGTGATCATGAAGTTGATGACCACTTTAGTTCTTCTGAAGCTCAGAGTTGCAAAAGGCGCAAGACTACAGAGTTTTGGACAGTTAAGATCATCGATAACGTATTTTATAATTTTTCTATAATCGATTTGAGCTATGTTATATAATTTTTTTCGTGCATAATGTCAACAACGGATGCACACATAAGGATTTATATTTGGATTATAGATTCTAATGGCACAGTCAAGCCGGCAAGATTAAGCGTGAGGGAGGCTATGGAACGGCCTAATGGTAGAAGGATCGTGCTCAGATTCAACAACGAAATGCATCCAATTGGAGACGAGGCTGGATTGTTGAGTGGGGTGCTTGGTCTGCTGGGATCTGATTACTTAAAATTTCCTATCGGTAAGGAAAGTTGGCACAAGGTTACCACTAAAGACAAGGTGTATAACGAATGTGTCAAGGTAAAGATTTAAATCCCCTTTGTAACAAATCTGCTTATTGTTCAATTATTGACAAATTGTATTATGAAATATATGTGCAGCAAATTTTTCAAATCTGCTTCAATTTAAATCCCCTTTGTAAAGATTTAAATCCCCTTTGTAACAAATTTCTTTTATTAACAAAATTCAATTATATGTGCAGCAAAATTTCATATTGATGAAGATAGTGAAGGAAGTATCAAGAAATATATTTTGAAAAGTATGGGAAGGTCTTGGAAGGATACAAGGCTGAGGTTGTATAATGCCTTTTACGAGCCAACATTCACATTTGAGCAGAATATCGAGCACCGTCCACCGGAAATTGATTGAGAGAATTGGAGAGAGTTCCTAGAATATCGCGCCAAACCTGAGACGAAGGTAATCCAGTATACCATTGGTAGACTGTGCTGTATTTTATGTAGCATTAAGTGCTATTAAATCAGTATCTAATCGTGACTTTAATTTGGCACTTATGGACCAATAGGAGAAGTGCAAGAAGAATGCGACTAATCGATCAAAGCAAGTATATACCCACACTGGCGGTTCAAAAAGCTTCACACGGCGGATGGAAGAAGAGGTACTCCACTTGTTATTCACTGTTTGGACTATCTATATGACTTAAGTTTCCTTAATTGTGTGGAATATGGTAATGGCGTAAACGTTGTTACAGTCTGAAGAACAAGGAAGGAGACTTGATAGAGGAGAGCTATGGATAAAAGTGCACAAAAAATGATGGCTCCTATATGAATGATGAAGTAAGGGCAATTGGTGTAAGTACTACTTCTCATAAATTTTTGGTAAAATTATGTTTTCAAATACGTTAATAGTTTAGTTCTCTATTATATTTTGTTCTATTTTTCTTTGCTGAATGGTTTGGACTTGGGTTGGAAACAACAAGAAGGTATTGAAAGATGAGTTTCTATCAATCCTAATTCAAAATGGACCAAAGGAAATTTTTTTCCCAACGCTGGTTACTTTTATTTAGTTTGCTATTTTACCTCAGTTGTTTCTAGAGAGTTTAAACTTCTATGTAATTTAGAGACAGTTAGGTTTAAATTGAAATAAATCAATTTAAGTTATTCCTTATTTCTTTTTATAGTGTTAGAAACATCCTATGTGACGTGCGTTATTTTGGTTGTTTTACATAAATTACTTTCGAACCATATATCTTTCTCTCATATTTGACTGAGTTTTTATTGACATAGACCGATAAATGCTATGATTGTATTTTCTAATTTGTGTCTGTAAGAAAGAATTGAGGAGATTGAGCAACATGATGAATCTTCTAGAGTGTTGTCTCAAAATGACTCCATTGCTCAGGTTTTTGGTAAAGAGAAACCGGGTAGAGTACGTGGTGTGGGTTTCGGTCTGACTCCTACCCAACTCTTCGGTTCGAATTCACATGTGCCAGGAAATAGAGTCGAAGAAGAGGAGACCCAGAGGAAGTTGTTTGCACTGCATGCAGAATTGGAAGGCGAGAAGTTAAAGAGGAAGGCGATGGAAGACGAGGCAGCAGCAGATAAGAAAAAGATGCAGGCGATGGAGAGAGCTCTGATTTATCTTTTTCAAAGGCAGGGTGAGGAGCTGCCGCGAGACATCACTGTAGAGATGAGTTCCGTCGAATGAAAGAGTGAACAATAATAGTAGGATTAGAGATATTTTGGATCGAATCAAGTATTTTTTTTCTTTGAATTAGACTATGCAACTCTTTGCAAGAGATTTGTACTCTTCATATTTTTATGAAAATATTATTTTGGCTTGCAATAATTTATTTGTTTTCTACAATTTTACATTCTAAGGTCTAAAATATATTAACACTTAAGATATTACAAAAATCTAAAAAGCCACAAAAGAAAAAAAATAGTTCTGATATTAAAAATTACACGATTTTTTAAATTAAAAATTCAAATTTCCTACTTTTTAATTATTCTTAATTTTGCAGCGATTTAGAACCGCAGAAAAATCGAACAAAATAATTGGAAAATTGTCAAAGATTGCGGCAGTTACAAACCGTCGGAAAATGCTTCGAAAAAGCAGGACTGTTTTGTGGCGGCTCTAAAAACGCCGCAAAACAAGCGGCATCATGAAAGATCAAAAAGAATTGTGGCGGTTTTGGAACCGCCGGTGAACATGCCAGTAATTGTGTCACCCACATTTGGCGGCGGTTGGAAAAGCCGCCGGCCTTTGATTTTGCGACGGTTTAAAACCGCCACTAATCATTAAAAAAACGCCGCTATGCTCCGCCTCTGCCGTAATAAATTATAATTGCTACGTGCAATAT
The DNA here is from genome assembly GCF_000816755.2 of Arachis ipaensis. Lineage (NCBI taxonomy): Eukaryota > Viridiplantae > Streptophyta > Magnoliopsida > Fabales > Fabaceae > Arachis > Arachis ipaensis. Next base: position 113,920,988 of record NC_029792.2, read on the forward strand.
GTATAAATAATTCCTTGTCTAATATTTCAAACACACAAATACTAAATGTATATTTTACTTAACTATTAAGAGATTTTCTTTATTCAATAGAATTGAAAATTTTTTATTATTACTAATTAAAAAATTCTTAGATTTTATTGTATTTTAAGAGAATATTATCATAAATTTTATAGCAACTAAATTTAAAGATAAATATTTCTCTAAAAAAACAATCTAATTATGTCTTAAAATTATCTTCATATACCCAACCGTTACATAGTGAAGTTGAATTTTCCTTCTCGATCATTATTTTATATTGTTATTGTTATTGTCTAGCCGGCTATCATACATTGTTTTATATCTGATAATTTTTTTTATTTAAAAAATAAAAAATATATAAAAAAATTACTTATCAATATGCAAAAATGTTTGCTAGGAGAATTAGGATAACGTTAAAGATTTACTCTTTTATTTTGTCACTTTCTTACTTTAACATCAAAATCCTTTTCATTTATCAATTTGTTTCTTTTTAAATTCATAAAATGATCCAGCTGTTTATAAAACTGAAAAATATGATGCATTATTATTGGTTGGTCAATTTAATTTTTTAAGATCAGTTTGAGATAAATAAAGAAAACTGTTTTGAAAGGGATTTATATTTTATATACCAATATTCCAGTGATTTTCTCGCTCCTCTATTACTAATCTCTGAAATTTGCACTTCCTTTTCTCATATTTCTAAACAATATATTTTTCTTTCGGGCAAAACATACACCACGTTAAACGTATTAAAAAATGGATCATAATTAAAAAATGTTCACAAAAAAATTTTGAAAGTTAATTTATGTGTCAAAATGAAACTATTTTGACAATACTTTTGAACAGTTAATAATTATTAAATATCAACAAAAGTATTGACAAAACTTGCGAACACTTTTGATAATTAGTTAACACGTAAATATACTTTTTATACTTTTTCCAAGAGTTTTAAAAATATACCAAATAATTAATTTTTTTAATTAATTAATTTATTTATTTATTTTTTTAATGATTTTAATTTTATTTTTAATATTTTAAATATGTCTCAATTTTATTTTTACCGTTGACTTTTTGATAAGCAAAGATAGTTCACACCCTTTTTAATTTTACTCTTTCATTAAAACCATTTATCATCACCAAATACGGCAATACATCATCATCGATCACCATCGCTCATCTCATCTAGGCTAGGCTCCTTTTTTCTCCCAAAACCTCTCATGCCCAAATCGAGCACCTAACACCATCACCACTGCCAACATCTCTTCTTTTTCCGCATGTTTTCGTTGTCATTGTTGTTATTCTTGCCATTGTTTGTATATGTATGTTTCATCGAGTTAAATCCTAAAATGGTCTTTGAGATTGGCGTCTTGCACTAAAATCATCCCTGAGATTCTAATTGCACTAATTACGTCTCTGAGATTGAGAAAAGTGCACCATATTAGTCTCTGACCCATTTTTTATTAACAACATGATGATGTGGACAGTAAGTGACACGTGTCACTCTATGAATTGGCCACGCGTAATGATATGATAATGTGGTGACCAGTGACATGTGACATGCTGATGTGGATAGTTGTGCCACGTGTCACAATATTATTTGGCCACATGTCTGTTTGTACCACGTGTCACAACAGTATTTGTTCACGTGTCATCATTATGTCATCATCGTGGATGCACCAAATTAGTCCCTGAAATTGAATATCGTGCACCAAACTAGTCCCTTCACCAATTTTTTCTCATTTTTTTTAAATTTAAATTTTTTAATATCTTAGATGCACTAATTTCAATTCTATTTTTTCATATGTCGTTTAAATACAAGTGCTTTCATAAAAATTTTTAATATTTTAGTTTTAATTATATAATTTTTTTAATAATTTAACATTGGTAAATTTTGTAATATATAAGTATGTTATTATAAAAAAATAATTATATGATTGATTGGATACTTTTCTTTTCATAAAAAAACATGTGCTTTTAACAAGAAATCAATAATTAAAATATACATTTTTTTTATTCTTATGCAATACATGCTTTCGTTATGTGTAAATGAGCTAGATTGAAGGTATTTCAAGCACTCTCACTATCATCTCCGACCTCTGCAGTCTAAACAAAAGAGGTCGGAGATGGTAATGAGGGAAGCTTGAAATGCCTTCACGTCAACTCCAAGACGTCGGTTAGGGGTATCCGCAAGAGAAAAAAATATTTTATAAAAGCACTGAAAGAGGTCGGAGATAGTAGTGAAGGTGCTTGAAATGCCTTTACGTCAACTCCAAGTCGGCGGTTAGGGTATTCGCAAGAGAAAAAATATTTTATAAAAGCACTTTTATTTGAATAACATGTGAAAAAATAGAATTGAAATTAAAGCATTCAAAAATATTGAGAATTTTGAATTTATAGAAAAAAATGAGAAAAAATTGGTGAAGGGACTAGTTTGATGCCCGACATTCAATTTCAGGGACTAAAATGAGTCACTTAATGCAAAGTGATGATGGATTAATTTGGTGCCTCTACAACGATGACATAATGGATGACATGTGCACGAATACTGTTGCGACACGTGGCACAACTATCCACATCAGCATGCCACGTGTCACTGGTCACCACATCATCATTTCATTACACGTGTCATTTACCGTCCACATCATCCAGCCATGTCATCACGTCGTTAAGGAAAAATGGGCCAGGGACTAATATGGTGCACTTTTTTCAATCTTAAAAATATAATTGGTGCAATTAAAATCTCAGAGACAATTTTAGTGCACAACGTCAATCTCAAGAACCATTTTGAGGTTTAACTCATGTTTCATCTATATTATTATTTTCTTCTCATTTCTTTTTTTTTTACCATCACTTTTTTTGCTATCCTTCTTTAACTAGGGTGGAAAAAGACCAAGTAACCTGCTAAACGCATGTGAATTGGCCGGTGTTTAGCCTAGCCTAATAAAAAATAAATTCAGGCTT
>NC_029792.2:113933328-113949661 GCF_000816755.2 Arachis ipaensis
ATTTAATATTTTTACTTGATTATTTATTTATTTTATAATTTTTTTAAATTATAAGACCTTTTAACAGGTTTTAGGCCAGATTTATCAACAAGCTAAACTTCGTACTTAGTAAATAATCTATAACAAACACACTACATGTAAGACCCATACCAGTACATTTTATTGCAGACGTTAAGGCTGGATATGGTTTGGATTTTTATAAATCCAAACTGGATCCATTTCAAAACCAGTTTTATGGTTCATGAAACTAAACCAGAACTGGATTGAAGAGAGAAATCGATTTTAAACCGGTTTAGAAAAATAAAAATCGGTTTTAAACTGGTTTTAAAATTTAAATCCGGTTTTATTTATAAACCGGTTTTAAATCCAGTTTTACATATAAAACCGGTTTTTAATCCAGTTTTACATATAAAACCGGTTTTAAATCCATTTTTTTAAATCCAATCTAAAATCCAGTTTTTTTTATAAAATCCAGTTTTAAAACCAGATTTTTTAACCAAAAATTCAGTTTTAAAACCAATTTTTGAAAATCTAGTTTTAAAACCAGTTTCTTTAAACAAAAATCCAATTTTAAAACTAGTTTTTAAAAATTAAATTTTCAAACCAGATATTTTAACAAAAAATCCACTTTTAAAACCCGTTTTTAGAAATTTAATTTTCAAACCATAATTTTTTTAAAAGTAAAATTAATACTAAAGTCATTTTAAAGTGTATAGGTTCATTACAACTAGAATTTGGTTCTTTATAAATCTATTGACAATAGCTAATTTATATAACATTTAATCATTCTCAAGACATCAAAAGAATACCACTAAAAAATCTCTCTAAAACAACAACCAAAAAGTATCAAAAGATGCCAAGTTGCCAACAAAATCATCAAACAACCACAACCTTTGAGGAAAATATATCTGCAAATAACAAATATACCTTTGTCATTTTAAAACAAATCTTTGAATGAAAGTATTAAACCAAATGAGAATATTAAGCATACCTTGTCATCATCAAGATTATCAATTGATGCCGCCATAGAACAAGCACCATCATTAGAGGAAAATATATCTGCCAAGGGAATCAAATTAATTATCAAGTCTATATTCAACAACTTTTAATTGGTAACTAATACCTAAATTCTAAAATAGAAAGATAACAAAAACAAAAATAAAATAAAATGAGAAGAAATATGAAACAATTTTTATACCTTGATCAACTTGTTGAAGAACTTCACCATCATCATCTAAAGCAGAGAAAAGATCTTCCTTAAGCCAATCTCCTGTGCAGACTAAGGCTTCTACCATTCTAGGTGTTAAGGAACTGCGGTATGGATCGAGGACTCTTCCTCCAGTACTAAATGCAGACTCTGAAGCTACCGTAGAAACAGGTATAGCCAATACCTCACGAGCCATATTTCCAAGAATTGGAAATCGGGTTGGGTTGACCTTCCACCAGTTTAGTATATCGAACTTATGGGAGTATGGCTCACATTCTTCTTGTAAATATCTATCAAGTTCAGATCTTGTATTTGTTCTGCGACCGGTTGCTTGCAGAAAAAAGCCCATGCCATGAAGATCGGTATTAATGTTGTTGGCTTGAACATCTTGCGTATCAGCTTCACTTGCTTCCTCAGAACTTTGGTATTGCTGATAAAGTAACTTTATGCACTTGGACAACTTTGACTTCAATTCGCCTCTTTTTTCTTCTCCAAAGAAGTAATCTAAGAAATAATTGACATACTCAATCTTTTGCATTGGATTAAGTACGATAGCAATCAATAACAACATATTCACCGAATCAGGATTGCCCCAATACTTTTTATACTTAACCCTCATCCTTTCTGCCATTGACATAGTACTAAAATCAACAGAATCACAAGAATGATGAATAAATCGTCCAATTGCAAATACTTCCTTCATATACATATCACTGGTAACATATAAGGTACCAGAAACACGTATAGTGGCATCACTGAACACTCGCAAAAATGGTACAATGGACTCAGCATACTCCCAGTCTGAATCAGAAGGAACACCTCTCCCTTTTCCTCCATTCATCTCTCCTATATTGGTATTATCTTTCAAAGCAAGCAACTCAAATGCTTTGCGATGCTTCAAAGCTACCTCTAACATTTGATAGGTAGAGTTCCACCTAGTCTCAACATCCATGCAAGGCAAGCCTTTATATTGGATTTTTTCTAGTTCAACACACTTTTGAAACCTACTAGCTCTAGATGGAGAAGATCTAACATACTTTACTGTACTACGAATCCTCAAGACCGATTCATCAATCTCTTTCAACCCCTCTTTTACAATTAAGTTTATAATATGTGCACAACACCTCATATGAATAAATTCACCATTCAAAATAATGCTATTCCAAGAATTCAATCGCTGCTTCAGATATTTAATTGCAACATCATTAGACGAGGCATTATCAACTGTCACACTAAAGACCTGATTCAAATTCCAATTATTTAAACAAGATTCAATTGTTGCTCCTATAACCTCTCCTGAATGACTTGTTACTTGACAAAAATTAAGTATTTTTTTATGTAATTTCCAATCCAAATCAACAAAGTGTGCTGTCAAACTCATATAAGTAAAATTTTGAATTGAAGTCCAAGTGTCAGTGGTTAGACATACTCTACCACAATTTGCCAAAAGAAAATCTTGCAACTTCATCTTCTCTTCAGCATAAAGAGCTCCAATGTCACGTGCTAATGTAGTCTGTGAAGGAACTTTGAATCTTGCTTGTAGGGCATGCACAAATTTTTGGAATTTCGGGCTTTCAACGAAGCGAAATGGTAGCTCTTCCCCAATAAACATTTCCACAAGTGCCCTTCGAGCCTCCTCTTGGTCAAATTTGGAAGCACTGGGTGAATTTAAAATACCACGCTCATCTATAGTCGGTGTGGTCGTTGTTTTTCTTCTTTTGTTTGAATCATTATTAGGATTTTGCTTGCATCTTCTCAAATGACCACCCATTGAGCTGGTTCCATTCCGATATTGTATTAAGCTACCACAATATTTGCATTTAGCCTTCTTCTCAGTAGCATTCTCCATATCAAAATGATCCCAGACAGCTGATCGATTCTTACGAACACCTGACGGTGGAGAAGATGGTTGAGTGTTAGCAGACATCCCTGCTGCTTCAATATTACTGTTTTTAATCATCTTGCTCTGTATATAAAGCAAGGTGTACATAACTCAAAATTTGGTGCCAAACATGTTAAAATTAACACAAACTAATCCAAAGAAACAGCAGCCAATAAAACTTCAGCATGATTCATAAACTAATGCATGTTCATATATCTCGTAAGCCAATTAAACATAGGTTCAGAACTTCCCTAAACAACAATAACATGAAATAAAACTAAGATTCATATAAAAACCAATAAATAATAAAACCAACCATCCGTTTTTACTATTTTAGGAAGTTCATCCAAATGTGAATCAAGAATTATACATTCTACCAAGTGTTGAAAGCTTTTAAGATTGTTCTTAAGCTTTTTCTGTTCTGAGTATGCATTGAACAATTATCAGACAACATGGTCCAACCATTTAACACTTTTTTTAAGCTGAAACTTTATCTAAATGTTTCCAACATGGTTCTAAGTTGAAAATTGTTTCTTAAATAACATTATTCTACCTTATTATTATACTTTTCTTTTTTATTTCTCTTTTATCTCTGTATAAAAGTGGACCTAACTCTATTCCCCTGTCTTTTTGCTTTCTAAACTGTGATTAACAATTTTAATATGACTTACTAATTTTCTTAGTTTCTAACTATCCTAAAAAATTTAGAAGTTATTATCGAAGAAAAGCCACAATTTCTCCGTTCCCCAAAGTCAAACTCGGGATCTTTCCATGAAATTTTTCTTATTACCTCTGTTGTATCACCCTAATAGAGTTGCATCAGATCACAACAGAGTGATCAACTATCAAATTTCGCAAATATAACTAAAATAATTTCTTGCAGCAATATGCATTGTGACCACACAGTACTTAAGATCATATTTATTTTATTGATTCTCAACTATCCTTAAGCTTAATCTCAGCCCCAAGTGTTTGATTAGCATTCAATCATCACAATATAAAATCACATATTCAGAAGATCAATTAAACATTCGCCATAACATAATCAAGCACAAATCCAGCAACACAAACTCAACTAATACAGCTTCATTATTTCAGTTTATATATCATATAATTGAGCTTCTAACTACCCTAACCCTTATTCTTAGTAGCTGATTTCTCTTAGTATAATTCTCTTGGTCTTAAATCACAAAGAACCTGGAAATCCATTGTTAACCATTACTGAAAATTTTGCAATTTGCATCCATATATTTCTGTTTAGCTTTGGCAGGGAATAAAATACTGCTAAAAATCAACTATCAACTATAAACTATTCCCTAATAAAATCATACTTGCATCCCTTCCCCAGTAAACAAACAATGAACTTTGATGTGTTGTATCCTCAGCAATAAACCATTAGCAAAGTGAAATATCCTATGCTTTAACAGTATGCTAGAACTAGAAACCTGGTGCAATGTCTCAACAACAGAGTAGCATGATGAATGAACAGGAACAAAATTCAAAGCTAATTAAAAAAATTTAAACACAAGGCAAGGCAAATACCTGGTGCTTGGTGAGCCTCTGCGAATGGCTCTGGTATTCTTACTTCTTAGGGTGGAGATCAAGAGCTTGACGTGTACCTCTTCTTCTTATAAACTTTCCTCAAGATAGCCTTCTACTTCTGAGAAATCACCGTCAACACTTGACCAAAGGACAACCACACAACCTTGCTACAAAAAAAAACTCCAAAATAAAAATGGCATTAACACAAACACTTGATATGCATAACAGCATAAGCAATCAAATCTTGTTCAGTTTTTCAAATTGATGGAATGGAACAGAACAGAAAAGAACATGGAAGCACATTTGGCAATTTCAACTATATAATCACAAATATAGTAAATTCCTATCTACCACTCAATTCCTTTTCTCAGATGATAGATTCACTCTGTGGTTCTTCTCTGTTGCTTCACAACATTTCAATCTATCAAATTAATTACTTAATGGTAAACCTATCTAACCTTGAGGGTACCCAGAGAACGGAGAAGAACAGAGCTGGGTCACGGCGAGAAAAGGCGGACGGCGCCTTGAGGGTACCCAGAGAACGGAGAAGAACAGAGCTGGGTCATGGCGAGAAAAGGCGGACAGCGGAACCGCGGATGGCGGAACAGAGCAGTGGCGCGACGCGCTTGTGGTGGTGGTGGCAGCTACGAAACTGCAGTGCCAGTTGCCTGCTCCGGTGCGGCGGTGCCGGCTGGCGGCTGCGGGCGAAGGAGAAAAGGATTCGTGAATCGTGACGGTGCTCTGGATCTGGATTTTTTGAGAATCAAAAGTTAAGAATTAGGGTTTTGTGAGATTTGGATTTTAATCTGGATTTGGATCCGGATCCGGATTAAAACCGTTTAAATGGATTGGACTTAAAACCAAATTATAAAATAAATTTGGTTTGGTTTGGATTTTTTTTTGTTTAAAACTGATTTTTTTTAAAGGTTTGGTTTGGATTTGGTTTAAAATCCAAATTTTGGATTTTTTTGCCCACTCCTAGCAGACGTGGCCTATTAATAGTGAAGTCTAGCATGTTTCCATCCTTACCTTCAACTACCAAAAACATGAAAACTTTTATTGGCGTTTTTGTCGGATATACTATGAAAAAATTGCACTGCAATATAAAAAATAGAATTTTTTTAGTTTTCACCGTTGGACTTAAGAATATGTCGATATAGTTAACTTTAACGGCAATAGTATTATTGTCACAATTTCTCTTCTTAAAGTCATTTTTAGTGGCAAATATATATTTGCCAATAATACTATAGAATATAATGGCCATTTCAGTTATTGCCACTAAAAAAAGGCTAAAATTTTAAAAATAACAAAAAAAAACTCCTAAACCATGAAATGCAGAAACATCACTCTCTCATTGCCTCGCCACCTCCTCACACAAAACTACTCTCTCTGTGCCTTATTCTCTCTGAGAAGTGAGAACCACACACCAATATTCTTTTTCTTCTCATCGATCTCATTCTCACTCTAACATCTCCATCATTCCTTGTTCTTCATCGCTCAAATTCTTCTTCTTCTCCTCCTCCTCCTCCTCCTCCTCCTCCTCGATCTCGCTCTCGCTCTCACATCTTCCTCATTCCATGTTCTTCATTGCTCAAATCTCTTCCCAAATTTCATCTCAATCTTAATCGCGCTCTGAATCCTTTTCTCAAACAAGCTTCTGCTAATTTTGATTAAAATCTCTATCGCACTCTAGTAATCAGGTATGAGTTCCTTAATTCTCTCTCAATTTTGATTCTTGTGCTCCTAATTTATGTTCTATTGCCTATCCTTTTTCCATATCTCTTATCAGTTTTTAGTTTTATTTGAGTTAATTTTTCTTCTACATTGGATTATGCTTTTCTTAGTTCTGATCCCTATCGCACATGCACTTACTGTAGGTTGAACTCGTAATTACGTGATTTAGAATCAAAATTTTGGGGGATTTTTATCCTATTTTACACTTGATTTATGTAGGTTATTGAAGAGATTCATCTAAGAGGTATGAATATGGTAGCTCCCTGTTTCACATATGAATATGGTAGCTTGCAAATTGGGGTCTTGGCTACCATACCATCTTGTTGGGCCACTCTGAAAAACTCTAAATCACTGAAGAGACTTCAGGAAGGAACTAAGTGAGAGAAGATAAGATGAGAAGACACCACATCCAACTCAAAACCATAAGGTAGTAAGTTAATAGGTCTCTTGTAAGACCTCGGATTTTTGGAACTTAAATAATAAATTATTTATGATTTATCTTATTTATTCAAAAATATATTTTTAGAGATTTTTGTATATAAATTAGAAAAGTTCTTATTTATAGTTTAGAGCTTTAGTAATTGAAAAAGAATGGAAATTTTTATGTTATTTAATTTGAATATTCAGACTTCAAACCTTATTTTATGAATAAAAGAAGAATTAATTTGATTATCTCTAATTTCTATTGAATTAGTATTTAATTGAAAATAATTTACATGTTGATGATAAAATGGTATTTCGAAGATATATTTTTGTATTTAATTTAGTTTTAAATTATTACTCTATTCTTTTATTTTTAATAAAATTACTACACTGCCCTTATCCCTTTTTAATGCAAAGAAACCCTAATCCTAATTCCATTATACAAAACACACTCCCTTATCCTTTCACCAAAAACAGCCACCCCCCAATACCCAACCAAAAGAAAAGAAAAAGGAAGAAATAGAAACGAATAAAAAAGGGAAGGAGAAGAAGGAATGAGAGGGGGAAGAAGGAGAGACAACACCGGGAAGAGGGAGTTCGCAGAGAGAGGGAGATGCGCGACGTTGAGGAGAGAGAGGGGGCTTGAAGGCCGCTACTACCCAGCCCACGTCTAGCTCGCCGCTATCGATCTGTAGCTCGTCGGGGTCACCAGTCTCGTCGCCGTTGAGCCATCGAGAGAGAGATGCAGACAAAAGAGGAAGTCGCGTATGGAGGGGGAGCTTGCTACCATCACCGTCTACGGTTATCTCCATTTCTGCCGCAGCTGCCACCGATGCTGCCGCTCTAAGCTTTTCCTCCTGCTGTTTGGTTCTGGTTCGGTGAAAATCCCTTGCGCCAGCTCTATTCTAAGTGGTGTCGTGTTCACGCTGGTTCTGTTCTTGCTGGTGAGGCTTTCAGAGCTGCAACTGTGCTGCTCTTGGTTCCTTGTTGTACAGTAAGTTGCTTTCACTTTGAAAACCCTTTTAGTCACTATTCTATTATCTTATGTTGAGGTTTTTGCGGCGTTATTGTTATAGGGTTGAGTTTTGGTTATTACATGTTGCTGTTAGAGTTGTTGTGGTTACTACGAAAGTGGTTTGGAATTGTAGTTACGGCTACCGCAGTTACGGGCCAAGAGGAAAAGGTGTTTTTGCGCATTTTATAGCTTTCAGATTTTGACTATTCAAGGTAGAGGAGTTTTCTTAAACTCATTTTACTTTCAAGAATTGTTACAAGTCGATATTAATATGAAAAATATATTTTTATGATTTCATGAGTCTTATGGATTGAACTGAACTATTTTGGATGGATATGAATATTTATTTGATTGATTTATTGAACTGTTGAGAAGGTTGGTTATTCTAATTTGTTGATTTAGTTTGTTGAGTTAGTTATTGTTTGACTGATTTCTTGAAATTGGTTTCTGAATTATGATGGAATGATTTGAGATATTGGAATTGGTTTTGTTTGATTTATTGAAAATAATTTTGAGAATTGAAAATGATTTGAGATATTGGAATTGGTCTGATTTTGGAAATGATTTGAAAAGAGTTTGAGAAATGGTTTATTTGAAACCCGAAAAAAGTGGCACAGTTTGAGTTTTAGGGAAGGTTCTACCGAAATTTCTATGAGAATTTTGGAAGTTTTATCTTGGTTAATTTGGTTGAAGAATTGTTTTATTTGATTTTGATTTAACTAAAGAAAAGAGTTATGATTTAAGAATTTTAAGAAATTTAAAGAAAAATGAGTTTGGTTTGATTAATTTTAACTAAAAGAGATATGTGATATACCAGTATTTTATGGTAAATTTTGGATTGAAATGAGTGGATTTTATCAACTTGCATTTATTCATTGAATAGCATAGTTTTGTGAATTTCTCCTAATTGTGCTTAATGATTAAAAATATGCTTTTTAGGCCCTTAAATTGCTAAATTTAATTCACTTATATTCCATTCGATGCCTTGATGTATTTGTTGAGTGATTTCAGGCTTAGAAGGAAAGGATGGATTGAAGAAATGAAGAAAAAAGATGCAAAAATGGAAAATTCATGAAGAAATGAAGATTTGGAAACTTGTCCAATTGCGCGTACGCATGCCTCATGCGTACTCATCTTTTGGAAAATTACCAATTTGGGCGTACGCATCCCTCATGCGTACGCATGACTTGTAGCACATGATTTACTTAAGTAAACATGTGGGTCGCGATTTCAGACTAATTTTGGGCCTAATCCAACTCATTTTTGAAGCATTTTGAAGGCAAGACAAAGGGAGGATCAAGCAAGTAGTCATAGAATAGTTTAGAACTATGTTTTAGGATAGAATTCTAGATAGAGAAGCTCCAACTTCTCTCTAGAATTTAGGATTTCTTAGGTTAAATTCTCTTTAGAGTTAGGTTTTAATCTTGTTCTAGTTTAGTTTTCTTTATATTTTCTTGTTCTAACATCTTAATTTACCTAGTCCTTCTTGTTAGTTCCTTTATTTTGGTTAATTTTAGTTATGAACTCTCTTGTTGAATTTCAATTTTCTTTAATACAATTGATGTTTTTCATGTTATTGATGCTTAATTGAATTGTTGTTATTGCTTTCTTGAGTTTGGTAGTTATAAATTTTATTATTCATGCAATCTATGATGTTTTGTTTATATGCCTTCTAAGTGTTTGATAAAATACCTCATTTTAATCTTAGAGTAGATTTTCTTATTCTTGGTTTGGGATTGAGGACTTAGGTAACCTTGAGTCATTGATGTCTAATATTGATTGGTAATTTAGGGTTGTTAGTTGATTTGGTTTCTACTAACACTATCTTTTCACTAAGCCTAATTAGAATTTTCTTTAATACAATTGATGTTTTTCATGTTATTGATGCTTAATTGAATTGTTGTTATTGCTTTCTTGAGTTTGGTAGTTATAAATTTTATTATTCATGCAATTTATGATGTTTTGTTTATATGCCTTCTAAGTGTTTGATAAAATACCTCATTTTAACCTTAGAGTAGATTTTCTTATTCTTGGTTTGGGATTGAGGACTTAGGTAACCTTGAATCATTGATGTCTAATATTGATTGGTAATTTAGGGTTGTTAGTTGATTTGGTTTCTACTAACACTATCTTTTCACTAAGCCTAATTAGTGAGTTGATGGATTGAGATCAATTATGCCTACTTGACTTACCCCTGATATTAGTGGTTGACTAAATCAGATTAACTCTTCATAATTGCCATGTTTGTGATATATGACTAGGATAGGAAACTTTGACTCTCAACCCTTGCTAAGATGTCCTTTAGCATTTTAATTTCCTTTCTTTTATTAGTTAATTGTTATTTGCTTTCTTGCTATTTAAATTCCTGTCAATTGCTATACACCTCCGATATCTCATAGCCAATAACCAAGCACTCGATTGCAATTCCTAAGGAGAACGACCTGAGATTCTACTTCCAGTTATTTTAAACTGTATCATGGAAATCATTTAAACTTTGATTAGGTTCATTTGATGGTTTGGAACTATACTGCCGACGAAGCAATTCTTTTTGAGAAATTCTAAACCGACATCTGGCTCTCATCAATATGTCTTTAGTACTTTTAAAGCAATTAAAATAATGGATTTGAAGCTAAATGCTTTTGGGGTTTTTAATTTGGATTTTCAATTTTTAACGGGTATAGCTTTGAACCTTGAAATGGTTTTGAAGTTGGTTTATGATTTAACTTATTTAATTTTGAGACGACGGTTGGAGACTGTGAAGATACTTTAAATTGGGATTTTGATTCTTGAGAAAGTTTTGTAAGTTGGTTTAAAAAGATGAGATTGGTTGTCGCTCCTCTAAAGTCTAGAGACTTTGGCGAGGGATTTAACTAATAAATAATTTTCTTTTGTCTGTTGAAAGAGGTTTGAACTTGAAATGGCTTCAGGTAGTTTGAGAAATTTTGATTAAGTGAGAATTGGCTTTTGAAAGAAGAATTGATTATAGAAGTTGATTTGAGACTTTTGGATTTTGGTGAAACTGAGTTTTATGAAAGAGGAATGGATTTAACTTGTTTTTAAAAGAGATTTTGATATTTGAGCTTTCAGGGTATATGCATAGATTGTGGATTTATCCCGCTGGCTTTCGGATTGTATTTGAGCTTCCTGAGTAGACGCAAGGATTGTGGTTTTATCCCTCTTGCTCCAAGTTGGTATTTGAGCTTTCTGGATAGATGCAAGTATTGTGGCTTTGTCCCGCTTGCTCCATATCAGAATTTGAGCTTTCCGGGTAGACGCAAGTATTGTGGTTTTGTCCTGCTTGCTCTAGGTTGGTATTTGTTGACCCTCCGTCGCAAGATGTGGTCGGACACTTAGACCTTTCCATATAATTCCTCCAAGGAAAGTGAATACCTCTTGTGGATGCGCACACCGAAGGACTATCCAGGGTTCGCTACCGGACATGTCGGGTTTGGCTTTAATCGATAGATGAGCTCATTAGCCATAGGGCAGCCATGTATCATTTGCATCTATGTGATATTGTTTTAGTGTGCATGTTGTATTTGATTTGCCTACGTGAATATCTTTGTTTAACTGCTAATTGTCATACTTGCTGTAATTATTCTTGATTATATTTGAACTTTATTACTTATGATTGTGACTGGTTAGTTCAGACTATAGTGGTTTGAGGGGTGGTTTGATTATTTTTTGGGCCGGAGACTATGATTTGATTTTGTGTTTAGTCGGAGGCCATGAGTTGATTTGTGTTGGGTCGGAGGCTGTGATTTGGTTTTTGGGCTCGAGGCCGTGATTAAAGGAATCAATGGTAAGTTTCGTTAGTATGGTCCTTTGGCATATAGTGAAACCCTCGGGATACTATGTTTTATTTGCTTTTATAAATTTAAAATATGAATTTGGATTTTTGGATAATTAATCGTTGGTTTCCAAAAAGATTCATAAGATGAGCGATGATTACTGCATTTAAAAACAGTTTTCTTTTAAATATCTTCTTATGACAATTCTTAAACTCTCTATTAAGAACCTGCGAGGACGATGTTCTCACCCTACAAACTTCTCTTTTCAGGACGGACGAGAAAGCTTTTGAGGTTTTTGCTGAGTTCTTAGCTGTGTTGTTTTTTGTTTGGATATATTAGTTATAGGTTTTTCCTTACCTTTGTTATTATTAGGTTTCTGTAAAAAGAGATAGGAATTGTAATGATATATATGTTTATAATATTTGTAAGCTACTTGTGTAAGAAGTATTTGTATATCTGTATATGCATATTTGTTTTCAAGAAAAAGAACTTTTGGTTTTCAAATAAAACAGTGATACGGTTACGAGTTAAAGACTCCTATTTTATTATTAAGTATATAGTCATCATAATATCCTCGCTATCAGAGACGCAGCCAGAAGTGTGACATTCTGATAGTAAGGATGTTACATTATGGTATCAGAGCAGTCTTTCCTATAGAGCCTGAGGAATGGATTGACTATGCTTCAATTGCATACTCTGAGCATCTATCATGTAGTAGGTCTTGTTCAGATGACAAGAGTTAGAGATTTATGCACATGACGGTCTATTGATTGATGCCATTAGTCTATTATTGCATACTTCATGGTATTAAGTTTGGCCAACTTAACACTAATGATTTATGCACATGAGAGCACTAACGAATTAACTTGGACGAAATAGAAGTAATAGGTAACGCCTATCATGGGGTTTCGAAAATGTTAAAAGTTGCATCTCGAGGTTACTTGGTTACGTATCTTGTTGTTTCATGGTTTACCTTGAAGTCCTTGTTTGAGATTTCTTTCTTGGAAAGTAAATTGATTCTTTTCCAACCCTGTTCTTTATTCATATGCATTCCCGTTGATCTTAACTGAATATGTCTGCTTAAATTCTTTGAGATATCTGCTTTTCTTGAGATACGGTTTGGTTTTCTGCTTCATGTATTGCATCTTATGTATATCTCTATCTAATCGTATCCTTGGTACCTTCTTGAATTTCTTGTTTCGAATCTTTATTGAAAAAGCTTTAATTTGATTTTTTTTTCCTACTTGATTGTGTTCTTAACCATTCTCTTGAATTCCTGTAAACCCCGTCCATGATTTTTGTTTCTCTCCTCCTTGGTTTGGTATCTTTTTGAGTAACTCGAGATTTGTTTTAGCATCACGTTTGACCCTAAGATATAGCAAGCGATACATTAGTTCTTTAGGACACGTGTTGTGGATGCGGAAGGTGGAGCTTGTAAGTTTGCAATGTCACAGGAAATTGTAGAGCTTTGATTCACGCGAAAAGGGGTTTTGTTGAAGTTTGGAAAATTGAAGCTCTAAAGTTGGTACGAGATCAGTGTGTGGACGTTAAGCACGTCGTTTTAACCACAGCCTCTTTTATAAATTTTTGCCGCCCTGTTTTACCATCGCATGTTTGAAACATGTCCTCTTTTGCGTCAAGCTTGCCTTGTAGCTTTTGCTTCGCATCACACTTTTTTTCCTATATTTTTATGCCATATGAATATCCTGGTATTTCAAACTGTGTAAATATATGCTATGACTTTTTGCTTTTTCCTTAAGGTGTTTAAAAATATAAAGTGCTAAAACTATGTAATATTTTGTGTATTAAGTTAAATTTTCGAGGACGAAAATTTTTATAAGTGGAGAAGGATGTAAGACCCAAGATTTTTGGAACTTAAACAATAAATTATTTATAATTTATTTTATTTATTCAAGAATATATTTTTAGAAAATTTTATATATAATTAAAGAAAGAATTAATTTGATTATCTCTAATTTCTATTGAATTAGTATTTAATTGAAAATAATTTACAAGTTGATGATAAAATGGTATTTTAAAATAATTATGTTATATTTAATTTGATTTTAAATTATTATTCTATTCTTTTAATTTTAATAAAAGGGTAAAGTATATTTTTTGTTCCTGAAGTTTGGCAAAAGTTTCAAAAATATCCTTAAGTTTTATTTTGTTTCAATTTTATCCCAGAAGTTTTTGATTTGCATCAAATATACCCCTGACGGCTAAAATTTTAAAAAATTTAAGACTAATCTAACAATAATGCATGAAAATGATGCTTGATTTGCTTGTATTGAGGGTTGTTCTTATAAAATTGTTGTTGAATTGGTCTTAAACTTTTTGAAAAATTAGCCGCCAAGTGTATATTTAATGCAAAATGAAAACTTCTGGAATAAAATTGAAACAAAATAAAACTTAGGGGTATTTTTGAAACTTTTATCAAACTTCAAGGATAAAAAGTATATTTTACCCTTAATAAAATTACTACACTACCTTCACCCCCTTTTTAATTCAAAGAAACCCTAACCCTAATTCCATTAGACTCTGCTTGCGCGTGTGGAGACACCATTAATAAGTGTCCTTAGTTTGATACATGCTAGATTCTACTTGCGCGTATGGACACATCATTAACAAGTGTCCTAAGTTCATTGACCTACACACATTCCTCATGTGGAGAAGAAAATAGCTTTCCTCAGAGTACTATTAACCATAGGCATATAGTCTACACCAAACCAATTTCATTTTTTCTTGTACTAGATGTCTCTGGTACGGGTAGTGAGACGGATCAGAAACTTGCGAGTCGAGGCAGTTGCCGAATCATTTGATTGGAGTAGCGGGGGTGGTACCTGCAAAGACACTCCTACGCCCAAGTCAGAATAGATCTGAAAGGTATAAGGTGTGTGGAATGAGTAACGTACCTAAGAGGGCCTCTGGCTCTCCTTTATATAGATGGTGGTAGTTATCTTATCTTATGTCTATTTAGCTAAGATAAGGGATGAATTTGAATTCAAATGCTGGGCTAAGATGTTGGAAGTTATTAATCCGTTTTGGTCCGTGAGGTTGGCCCAATCCTGGGATTGCCGGATTCGGTGACCGTTCCGAGCAAGGACCCGGAGGTTGGGTCCATAAGAGTTGCCCCCGGAGCGAGAGAGTGAGTGTCCTCAGTCTTCATCACTAGAGTTTTTGTTAGGTCGTGTAACCGTGAACTTGGCGGGGAGGGCATCGTCCGAGTTTACGGGTGAAGTCGAAGAACCGTGAGACATTTTAGGACGTCCCGTCACCTATCTGTTGCTCTTCCCAAAAGGGGTTTTTGGCCGTTGTGGGTCTCTAGGCGTCATAATGGCATTTTTAATGCCATGGGGTTTTTGTGTTGTCCCTATTTTGCCCTCTGCCCTTTCGCATTTCCTTTTTATTTTTTTGAAACGTTGGAGTCTCGTTTGTAACTGCTTTGTCTCTGTAACTTCTCCTTTTCCTTCCACTTTTCTTGCCTTTGTATTTTCTTTTACACTGTTCGTCCGTGCATTGTGCGCTCGTCCTGCACTTTCGTGCTGCTCCTTGCTTTTTGCTTAATCCATATTTAATCAGTTTGGTAATCTCTTTTCTTTTTAGTGCATATTTTTTACTGTCTATTTTTTGTGTTTACCTTTCAACTGTTCTGTGTTCTGCATTTCTCTATTTTGGGGTTATTTTTCTAGGTACGAGTGGTAGGCTATCAGAGGGAGTGTGTGCCATTTTTCCTGGATGTGGTTTGCGCTTGTGCTAGGTGTCATTTTTTCTTCTTTAGGCGCTCTATAAAAAAAGCAGGTATGCATGATTTTCTCCCCGTCTGGTTAGTGGGCTGATGGTGGTGCCCTCCTCTTTTTTAGGTATGTCCCGGTGGAGGAGCAAGGGTGCGAGGGCTCCCGTAGTCCTGACCGGTGGTGTCCCTAGCACATATTATTGGGTGACATCCGGTGTTGCTTTGTGATGAGCGGATATTTTATACGCTTTTTGGGGTTAATTTCATATAGTTTTGAGTATGTTCTAGTTAGTTTTTAGTCTATTTTCATTAGTTTTTAGGAAAAATTAATATTTCTGGACTTTACTAAGAGTTGTGTGTTTTTCTGTAATTTCAGGTATTTTTCTGGCTGAAATTGAAGGAGCTGAGCAAAAATCTGATTCAGGCTGAAAAAGGACTGCTGATGCTGTTGGATTCTGACCTCCCTGCACTCAAAGTGGATTTTTTGGAGCTATAGAACTCGAAATGGCATGCTTCCAATTGCGTTGGAAAGTAGACATCCAGGGCTTTCCAGCAATATATAATAGTTTATACTTTGCACAAGGATAGATGACGTAAACTGGCGTTCAACGCCAGTTCTCTGTCCAATTCTGGCGTCCAACGCCAGAAAAGGATCAAAAGCTGGAGTTGAACGCCCAAACTGGCACAAACACTGGCGTTCAACTCCACAAATGGCCTCTGCACGTGACTTACTTAAAACTCAGCCCCAGCACACACCAAGTGGGCCCCAGAAGTGGATCTCTGCATCATCTATCATAGTCTACTCATTTTTTGTAAACCTAGGCTACTAGTTTAGTATTTAAACAACTTTTAGAGACTTATTTTGCATCTCATGACATTTCAGATCAAAAACTCTGTATTCTCTGACGGCATGAGTCTCTAAACCCCATTGTTGGGGGTGAGGAGCTCTGCTGTGTCTCGATGAATTAATGCAAGTATTTCTGTTTTCCATTCAAACACGCTT
>NC_029792.2:113949709-113951051 GCF_000816755.2 Arachis ipaensis
TTTTTCTTTTTGGTTTAGAGTCTCTTATTATTGTTCTTGGTTAAAAATATCCTTTTTTAAAACAAGTGTTACATTTTACTGCCCAATTGGCTAGAGCGTTAGTCTAAGTCCGTGGCAGTTTGGTACACTCTTTTTAAAACCTTTTTCATAAATAATATTTTCTCCATTAAATTTTGTGCCAAACTTTAAGTTTGGTGTTTTCTTGTTGATTTTTCAAAAAAAAAAATTTTGAAAATTTATTTTGGTTTTCTAAAAAAATTTTTAAGTTTGGTGTTCTTCCTTCATGTTCTTGTGTTCTTGTGAGTCTTCAAAGTGTTCTTGAGTTTTCCTTGTGTCTTGATCTTAAAATTTTTAAGTTTGGTGTTCCTTAGTGTTTTTCCCTTAAAAATTTTCGAAAATAGGGAGCATTAGATCTAAAAATTTTAAATCTTGTGCTATCTTATTGTTTTTCTCTTTCCTCTTAAAAATCAAAAATATCTTTTCTCTCTATTTTAAAAACAAATTTTCGAAATATATTTCTAAAATTTAGATTTTTATTTCAAAATTTAAAACTTGTTTTCAAAATCATCATATCCTTTTCAAAACTTCCTAACCACTTTCTCTTTCCTTATTTTTTCGAAAATCTTCACCCATTGTTATTTATTTTATTTTGATTTATTTTATTTTTGAAATAAATTAATAAATAAATAAATAAAAATATTTTTTCTATTTTACATCATCTCCCTTTCTCCATCATGGACCTAAGCGGAAATGAACAGTTCAGGAGGACTCTGGGGTCATATTCTAACCCCTCTACTGCTTCATATGGGAGTAGCATCTGCATACCCTCCATTGGAGTCAGTAGCTTTGAGTTGAATCCTCAGCTCATTATCATGGTGCAGCAAAGTTGCCAGTATTCCGGTCTTCCACAGGAAGAACCTACAGAGTTTCTGGCACAGTTTCTACAGATTGCTGACACAGTACATGATAAAGAAATAGATCAGGATGTCTACAGACTATTACTGTTTCCATTTGCTGTAAAAGATCAAGCTAAGAGGTGGCTGAATAACCAACCTAAGGCCAGCATAAAGACATGGAAACAGCTGATAGAAAAATTCCTGAATCAATATTTCCCTCCAAAAAGGATGACACAGCTAAGACTGGACATCCAAGGCTTCAAGCAAGGAGATAATGAATCTCTTTATGATGCCTGGGAGAGATACAGAGAGATGCTACAAAAATGCCCCTCTGAAATATTCTCAGAGTGGGTTCAGTTAGACATCTTCTACTATGGGCTTGCAGAAGGAGCTCAGATGTCTCTAGATTACTCAGCTGATGGATCTATCCATATGAGAAAGACAAT
>NC_029792.2:113951070-113953417 GCF_000816755.2 Arachis ipaensis
AGGAAAAATAATTCTGGCGCTAAAACGCCAGAAAATTGGTGGAAGGCTGGCGCTGAACGCCCAGACCATGCCCACAACTGGCGTTCAACGCCAGAAACAAGGCAGGATTGGCGTTCAATGCCAGAAATGGGCAAGAATCTGGCGTTGAACGCCCAAAATGGGCAGGATCCGGCGCTGAACGCCCAAAATAGGCATATTTCTGGCGTTCCGACGCCAGGAACAGACAGGGAGCTGGCGTCTAACGTCACTCCAGCTTCTGACTCTGGCACTCAATTGCCAGTGAAGGATCAGACACACACAAATGCTGATAACAACCCCTCTAAAAAGGCTTCTTCAGCCACTTCTGTAGGTAATAAACCTGCAGCAACTAAGGTTGAAGAATATAAAGCCAAGATACCTTATCCTCAAAAACTCCGGAAAGAGGAGCAGGATAAGCAATTTGCTCGCTTTGCAGATTATCTCAGGACTCTTGAAATAAAGATTCCATTTGCAGAGGCACTTGAGCAAATACCTTCTTATGCCAAGTTCATGAAAGAGATCTTGAGTCATAAGAAGGATTGGAGAGAAACAGAAAGAGTTCTCCTCACTGAAGAATACAGTGCAGTCATTCTGAAAAGCTTTCTTGAAAAGCTTAAAGACCCCGGGAGCTTTCTAATACCATGCATATTGGAAGATAATTGTACCAAGACAGCTTTATGCGATCTTGGGGCAAGCATCAACCTAATACCTGCATCCACTATCAGAAAGCTTGGTTTAACTGAAGAAGTTAAACCAACCCGGATATGTCTTCAACTTGCTGATGGCTCCACTAAATACCCATCACGCGTGATTGAAGACATGATTGTCAGGGTTGGGCCATTCGCCTTTCCCACTGACTTTGTTGTGCTGGAAATGGAGGAGCACAACTACAAGAATGTTCTTATCCTTGCTCCTGCTCATATGACAAAGAAGAGGGCACAGAAAAAATAATAATAATAATAATAGAGATCCTTTATACCACAGTATAGGGATCCCTTTGTGAGTGGAAGAACAGAGGGGGAGACAAAGAATGTAATGTAATGGAAGAAACACAACTGTGAGGAGGGTTGAGATGTGAGAAGAGATGTTAGTAAATGAATAAATAAATAGAATAAGATGGGAGAGGGAGAATTTTCGAAAAATATTTTTGAAAAAGAGTTAGTGATTTTCGAAAATGGTTTTTGAAAAATGTTAGTAATTTTCGAAAATTTTTAAAATAAAAAATAAAAATAAGAATAATTAGTTAAATAAAAAAGAAATTTTTGAAAAAGAGGGAAGATATTTTTGAAAATTAGAGAGAGAGAGTTAGTTAGGTAGTTTTGAAAAAGTTAAGAAACAAACAAAAAGTTAGTTAGTTAGTTGAAACAAATTTTGAAAAGATAAGAAGTTAGGAGGTTAGAAAAGATATTTGAAATTAGATTTTTGAAAAAGATAAGATGAGAAGATATTTTTGAAAAGATATGATAGAGATTAGTTTTTGAAAAAAGATTTGATTTTTTAAAATCTCAATTAATGACTTGATTCATAAGAAATCACAAGATATGATTCTAGAACTTAAAGTTTGAATCTTTCTTAACAAGCAAGTAACAAACTTCAAATTTTTGAATCAAAACATTAATTGATTATGTTATTTTCGAAAATTATGATATAAAATAAGAAAAAGATTTTTGAAAATTATTTTTGGAATTTTCGAAAATAACCAAGAATTTTGAAAAAGATTTGATTTTTGAAAAAGATTTTGAAAAAGATGAGATTTTCAAATTGAAAATTTGATTTGACTCATAAGAAACAATTAGATTTTAAAAATTTTTGAAAAAGTCAATCCAAATTTTCGAATTTGATGAGAGAAAAAAGGAAAGATTTTTTTTTTTTGAAATTTTTTTTTTATGCAAGAGAAAAACACTAAAAGGATGCAATGCATGAAATTTTTAGATCAAAACATGTGATGCATGCAAGAATGCTATGAATGTCAAGATGAACACCAAGAACACTTTGAAGATCATGATGAACATCAAGAACATTATTTTGAAAAATTTTTAATGCAAAGAAAACATGCAAGACACCAAACTTAGAATTCTTTAATGCTTAGACATTAAGAATTCAAGAATGCATATGAAAAACAAGAAAAGACACAAAACAAAAAATCATCAAGATCAAACAAGAAGACTTACCAAGAACAACTTGAAGATCATGAAGAACACTATGAATGCATGAAATTTTTGAAAAATGCAAGATTCATATGCAATTGACACTAAACTTATAACATGAATCAAGACTCAAACAAGAAACAGAAAAATATTTTTGATTTTTATGATTTTCTAATTTTTTT
>NC_029792.2:113954074-113955194 GCF_000816755.2 Arachis ipaensis
GTGAAAATATTTTTTATTTTTTCGAAAACAGATGAGAAAATTTTAGAAATTATTTTTGAAAAATTTTTGAAAAGAAAATAAAAAGAAAATTACCTAATCTGAGCAACATGATGAACCGTCAGTTGTCCAAACTCAAACAATCCCCGGCAACGGCGCCAAAAACTTGGTGCACGAAATTGTGATGTCCAGGCTCAAACAATCCCTGGCAACGTGAGCAACTTGGTACGCGCAATCGTGATTACACTTTGATTATGTAAAATTTATGGCTCTTTCTTTCCCTGGCAATGGCGCCAAGAACATGATGCCAATACCATGGTTCACAACTTCGATACAACTAACCAGCAAGTGCACTGGGTCGTCCAAGTAATACCTTACGTGAGTAAGGGTCGAATCCCACGGAGATTGTCGGTATGAAGCAAGCTATGGTCACCTTGCAAATCTCAGTTAGGCAGATATAAATTGATAAGGGTGTTTTCGAAAATAAGATAATAAAATAGGGATAGAAATACTTATGTAATTCATTGGTGAGAATTTCAGATAAGCGAATGGAGATGCCTACGTTCCTCTGAACCTCTGCTTTCCTGCTATTTTCATCCAATCAGTCTTACTCCTTTCCATGGCTGGCTTTATGCAAGGGCATCACCGTTGTCAATGGCTACATCCCCTCCTCTCAGTGAAAAATATGCTCACATGCTCTATCACAGCACGGCTAATCATCTGTCGGTTCCCGATCATGCTGGAATAGGATTCACCCTCCTTTTGCGTCTGTCACTAACGCCCAGCACTCGCGAGTTTGAAGCTCGTCACAGTCATTCAATCATTGAATCCTACTCGGAATACCACAGACAAGGTTTAGACTTTCCGGATTCTCTTGAATGCCGCCATCATTCTAGCTTACGCCACGAAGATTCTGATTAGGAGATCTAAGAGATATTCATTCTAGCTTATTTCATGTAGAACGGAAGTGTTTGTCAGGCACGTGTTCATAGGGGAGAATGGTGATGAGCGTCACACATAATCATCACCTTCATCACATTCTTGGGTGCGAATGGATATCTTAGAAGCGAAATAAGATGAATTGAATAGAAAACAGAAGTACTTTGCATTAATCTTTGAGGAA
>NC_029792.2:113956328-113958808 GCF_000816755.2 Arachis ipaensis
GCTATTCATCTGTCGGTTCTCGATCATGCTGGAATAGGATTCACCCTCCTTTTGCGTTTGTCACTAACGCCCAGCATTCGCGAGTTTGAAGCTCGTCACAGTCATTCAATCATTGAATCCTACTCGGAATACCACAGACAAGGTTTAGACTTTCCGGATTCTCTTGAATGCCGCCATCATTCTAGCTTACGCCACGAAGATTCCGGTTAAGAGATCTAAGAGATATTCATTCTAGCTTATTTCATGTAGAACGGAAGTGTTTGTCAGGCACGTGTTCATAGGGGAGATGGTGATGAGCGTCACACATAATCATCACCCTCATCACGTTCTTGGGTGCGAATGGATATCTTGGAAGTGAAATAAGATGAATTGAATAGAAAACAGTAATACTTTGCATTAATCTTTGAGGAACAGCAGAGCTCCACACCTTAATCTATGGAGTGTAGAAACTCTACCGTTGAAAATACATAAGTGAAGGTCTAGGCATGGCCGAGATGGCCAGCCCCCTAAAACGTGATCAAAGGATCATAAGGTAATCCAAAGATCCAAAGATGCCTAATACAATAGTAAGAGGTCCTATTTATAATAAACTAGTCACTAGGGTTTACAGAAGTAAGTAATTGATGCATAAATCCACTTCCTGGGGCCCACTTGGTGTGTGTTTGGGCTGAGCCTGAGTGTTGCACGTGTAGAGGTCCTTCTTGGAGTTGAACGCCAGTTTTTGTGCCAGTTTGGGCGTTCAACTCTGGTTTTGGCTCATTTTCTGGCGCTGGACGCCAGGTTTGGGTAGAAGGCTGGCGTTGAACGCCAGTTTACGTCATCTATTCTTGGCCAAAGTATGGACTATTATATATTTCTGGAAAGCCCTGGATGTCTACTTTCCAACGCAATTGAAAGCGCGCCATTTCAAGTTTTGTAGCTCCAGAAAATCTACTTTGAGTGCAGGGAGGTCAGAATCCAACAGCATCAGCAGTCCTTCTTCAACCTCTGAATCTGATTTCTGCTCAAGTCCCTCAATTTCAGCCAGAAAATACCTGAAATCACAGAAAAACACACAAACTCATAGTAAATTCCAGAAATGTAAATTTAACATAAAAACTAATGAAAACATCCCTAAAAGTAACTAGATCCTACTAAAAATATACTGAAAACAATGTCAAAAAGCGTATAAATTATCCGCTCATCAGAAATATATGTGATAAAACAGTAACAACTTAAATAATAAAGGAAGATAAAAAGATAATCTAGACGACCTCGATCTTGTCACTTGGAAGGATGTTCCTACACGTAGTAGCGCCGCAAGTTAGTGGCATTCCAGGATCTCAGAAGCTCGGTCCTGTCTAATCGTTCGAGCTTGTAAGCTCTTTTCCGGATTACCGTCTTGATTCGGTACGGGCCCTCCTAGTTGGGCGTGAGCTTCCCTTCTTTAGGGGTGGGGGGATGGATGTCATTTTGTCGTAAGACGAGGTTTCCTTCCCCGAAGTCTTGTCGCACTATGCTGCGATTGTATCTTAGGCTTATCTTGGATTTTAGGGCTAGCTCTCGTAGGTGTGCTTTGCTCCTGACCTCGTCCAAGAGATCCCGCTCTGCTTCCTCGTCGTGCCTTCCCATGGTTCTCCGTGGGCTGGGGTCCCCAATTTCTAATAGGATGATGGCCTCTAGGCCTATGTTAGCCTCTAGGTGGTTGTGATGGAGGCCAAGGCCTCGGCTTTGATCCACTTAATGTGTAGTCAATGGCCACGATGAGGTATCAAAGCTGTCCGGGAGCCGTGGGGAAGGGACAAACAAGGTCAATTCCTCAGGTTTTGAAAGGTTGATCTTCTGTTATGATGCTGAGTTGGTGAGGGGCAGCCTGGTGGAGATCAGTAAGGATTTGGCACTTGTCCCATTGTTTGACTAGTTGGAGGGAGTCTTTTTATGGAGGGCCAGAATTACCTTACTCAGATAACCTTTTGAGCCAGGGTTTTCCCCCTATACATGATGGCCTCAATATCCTTCGTGAACTTCGCAAAGTATATAGTCTGTGTCCCCGGGTTCAAGGCATCTGAGGAGGGGATATGATAATCCGCGCTAGTACAATTTCCCCACTATCATGATTTACTTTGCTGCTTCCCGTTTTAAGCATTTTGCTTCCTTAGGATCCTCAGGTAGGGTCCCGTTAGTGAGGTATTGGAGAATTGGAAAGGTCCAAGAGTGCTGGCTTGTGATGGAGAGGTCGACCGAGGTCGTGATTGAGACAGACAGTGTCTTGATAACCTCATGAATTAGTGATCGATTTCCTGATATCGGTTTGGTGCTTGCTAGTTTCGAGAATAAGTCGGCCCTTGCATTCTGTTCCCTGGAAATGTGTTGGATGATTACTTCACCAAATTCGGCCATTAGTTCTTTCACCTTGGCTAGGTATTGTTGTAGTAAAGGGTCCCATGTTTGGTCGCCTCTGTTAACTTGGGAGCTGACCACCTGGGAGTCACTGCAGACTT
>NC_029792.2:113960163-113973240 GCF_000816755.2 Arachis ipaensis
CGACTTCTTTGGCTAACGTCAGTCCAGCTAGGAGGGATTTATATTCGGCTTGATTATTGGATATCAGGAACTCATATTGAATAGATTGTTCAATGGTGATTCTGTTCACATTTTCTAATATTATTCGTGCTCCTTTTGAGTTGGTGTTCGACGAGCTATCGACACGGAGTTTCCAGGTTTCGGAGGATCGTTTTATGGGGTCATTTCGGCTAAGAAGTCTGCCATGGCTTGGGACTTAATAGTGTTCCTAGCCTCGAATATGATTTGGTATTGTGATAATTCAACAAACCATGCGAGCATTCGCCCTGTGAAGTCTAGTTTTTGCAGCACTTGCCTAACTGCCTAGTCCGTTCGGACCGTAATGGGGTGGATCTGAAAGTATTGCCAAAGGCAAGTTTTTCAAGTCGGGAGTAGTGTGTTTCCGCATTCTGGAAGACTTGGCTTACGAAGTATATGGGACTTTGTATTTTTTGCTCAGCTTCTCGGACGAGCGCCACAACAAGTGCTTCCTCCGTTATGGATAAGTAGAGTTAAAGCGTCTCCCCAATTCTAGGTTTACAGAGTATAGAGGGTTCTGCCAACACTTTTTAAAAGTGTCAGAAGGCTTCTTCGCACTCGGGTTCCCATTTAAAACTTATACCCTTTTTTCATAAGTTTGAAGAAAGGGATGGCTTTTTAGGCCAAGGCTCCGAGGAAGCAAAAAAGGGTGGCTAATTGTCCGGTCAGCCTTTGGACCTTCTTGAGACTTGCCGAACTACTCATCTCAAGAATGGTCTTGCATTTTTCCGGGTTTGCCTCTACCCCCTGTTGAGTGATCATGAAGCCTAGAAACTTTCCGGCTTCCATCCTAAAATCACACTTCGTCGGGTTAAGCCGTATTCGATGCTTCCTTAAGGTGTCCAATATAACACCCTACTACACAGAGCCTTACGCTTAAGCCGTAAAACAGAGGTAGTGTGGTGTTACGACCTCTAAAATAAAATATTTACATATATAGCAAAAAATATAATAAACTAGGAGCCTTGAAAAACAGGTGAAACAAAAATAAAAAAATCGTGAAAATAAAAAGCGCAACACTCAGGAAACGAGATTACTTGCGTGCAAAGAAATCTAAGATTCATAAGCATAACTAAATAGAAAGTAGAAATAGAGAGATGGGAAAATGATATACCAAGCTCCTAGCTCAGCCTGCGAAGCCAAGGCTGGCCGGAGAATATTTACAGATATATATACATATTCCAAAGCCCAAAATACATAGATGAAACCATAACTCTCCTTAGATCTGTAGGAGGCATAAAATAAACAAGTTATATGGAGAAGAAGTTAAGTATATATACATATAAACTATATAACAAAAAGGAACCTAGAACCTGCTCTGCTTCAAAAATCCAGACGCCTACCGAGGAGCCTCTCGACTTGCATCTGAAAATAAGAACATAGTGTGGGGTGAGAACTAGAGGTTCTCAGCATGGTAAAGGTGCCACGCATATAATATATAAGGTCTTGGGAATGCCAGAGGCAATCCTAGAATGCCGACACTCGGATTATAAAACTTAAAATACTAAATAGAAACCATAAAAGAGGGTAGGTATCTAAGGAATTCTAAACCCAACTTAAACTTATCCTTATCACTCAACCTGTCCACCTTTACTCCGTTCCTCCATCTCCAGAGAGTTTGCAAAGACAGACAAACAGACAATTGTAAACACAGGTAGGAGACAAGTAGTGCAAGTAGCAATTATCCCAATTAACACAATATATTCAGTTAGGCATTCTCAAATAAGGCATAGTAAACAAACAAACAAAATGCACATGATGTATGCCTGTCCTATGGCTGATGAGGCTCATCTGTCGGTTATCAAGCCAACCCGACAAGTCTGAAACCCTTGGACTGTCCCCCGACACGCATCCCTAAGAGTTTATACATAGCTTTTCTCAAGTATATAAAATTTCTCAATGGGAGTCAACATTCCCAGGAATTTATAAGTGCCCGGTCACACTTACGTCGTAGGGTCAACAGATTATCCAGTTTCAACCTGGTACACGTGGTGGCAAGTCCCGGTACTTTACCCAGAGAAACTCGTATCTCAGATCAATTGAATATATAAGCCAAATCATTTTCATAATCAATGTAAACTTTGCATAAGCATGTCATATGAGCCATGGTATCATATATACTCCAACATACTCTTTTCCATATTCACTTCATCATTTTTCCACTTTACTTCATCTCCAAGTTACCTTAATTTCCTATCTCCATCCTACTAATAGAGCTATTACTATGATTTGAGGCTAAAAAGATGAAAATGAAGGTTTTGGAGTTTCAAAATTGAGCTTTAAAACACAAATGGACCATCACGCGTACGCATCCCTTCATTACGCGTATGCATGGGAACCTGATAGAAGCACCTAGTCGCACATGGAAGTTTCGCGTACTCAAGCACCCCATGTCACGCGTACACATAGGCTTTTTCGCGTACACATAGGAAGGAGGCAGTGGCGATAGTCCGCGAATGGGGTGTATGCATGGGCAAAATTTCCATTCCATGCGTACGTTTTTCCAAAGATTTTACTAAGTTGAAAAAGCTGCAGAATTTCAATTTTTAATCCCAAACTTCTGACGTGCATGACTTTTTTGTTTTAAATCATTTTTTTCTCTGTTCTTCAAATGGCCTAAACTTCGCGAACCTAATTTTCATATAAAACAAGATTGCAATCATTTGGGATCCAGAAGCCAAGTTATGACTCACCAAAGTTTGGCCAAAAAACCAAATTGCTCAAAAAGTCCAAACCTCACTTTCATTAAAATCAAGTTCAATATCCACTCCCTATACATATATATTCAGCACAACACAAATCATAACATCTCCATACAACTCTACTATCCACTTACCAAATGACAACCTAAGTTTCTTGCATCCATCAACATAATCATCAACTTATAACCATGCGTACATATACAACCAATATCATCAATTTGCCAACAATATCCACACACCAAGGAATTATGATTGCCAACACATACATAACTTATATCATCAATCAACATCATTAATGCTAAGCATCCAACTTACATAATCATTCCAACTTATCCTATGGTTCTCTAGCCTAAGTTTTCACACGACATTATATATTAAATACGTGAAACCTAAATCATACCTTGGCCGATTTTCGCATATACCCTTAGACACCACCAAGGCACCCAAAGCAAACCTCAAGGTTCAAAAGCTTCAAGACAAGGCCTCCCAAACTCCACGAAGCCTCCAATGTACTCAATCAACTTCAATATATGCATATACAAGCCTAATTCACATAGTTCACACCCAAATTCAATACCCAAACCCACATAAGCTAGAATTTGTAGAATTTTGAGAGTTCTCACTTTATATATGTCTTAATTAAATAAGGACCCACAAGCTCCTCCAGCTAGTTTGAGCCTAAACATCAAGACACCGAATTTTGATAACCAAAACCTCAATTTCGAAAATCCAAGAGAATAAGAGGCTGAGACAAAAATTGAGGTTTCTTACCAAAATTGGATATTGGGATTCGTAGAGCTTGACGCGCTGGACGCGTCGCGCAAACGGTGCGGCGATCGGAGCTCGGATGAAGAAGTTATGGTGGATTGATGTGAAGGTTAGGGTTTGGAAGCTCTCCTCTTCCCTTGGCTGTGCTCAGCATTCTTCTTGCTGAATGGGGAAGGAGATGAGCTTCAGCTCATTTAATTGATGGGCTGGTTGGGCCACGAACTCGGTTTGAGCCCAATTCGACCGGTTCGGTTCGTTCGGCCCAATTTCGGGCTAAATTCTTTGAAATTAGTGTCAAAATTCTCGTTTTAATGAGCTCTATCCTAATTTAATATAAAATTCACATTTTTAATTTCCTTTATTAAAATTTAGTTTTTGACTAATTATTTACTAATTTAGCGGGGTTTACATCCTATCCACCTAATTAAGAATTTTATCCTCAAAATTCGGATTTAATTACCTAAAAAGAGGTGTGGGTAGTCCTTTCGCATATCAGATTCAAGCTCCCAAGTATGCTCTTCAATACCGGCCCGACTCCATGCCACTTTCACCAATGAAACCTCTTTTCCGCATAATCGTTTAATGCTAGTGTCATCAATCCTAACCGGAATTACTGGTAATGTTAGATCTTCCCTCACTTGGACTGATTCTGGTTCCAGGACATGACTTGTGTAACACCCTAATTAGCCTAAGCTTTATCTCGCGTCGTAAAGCAAAGGTTAACCAGAGATTACGACAGTTCTAAAGCTTATACGTATGATATATAGAATGAATAATATAATCTAGAAGCCCGATGAAGGATATAGCTCAAAATACAGGATTTCAAAAGCACAGAAATGTACTATCTTAAGGCATAAGAAAGAGAAGTGATATAGACAAGGTAATTGTATAATAGTATAATATCATAAGAAACTGGCCTCGGCCCGCGGAGTTTAAGCCGGCTAGCCATATACAGACCATATAGAAACCTGACAGTTTAAAAAAAAACAGCTTATACAAGTTTTGTTCTCTCAAATACATGCCTCTAGGCTAAACAAAATACAAAAGAGAGATGTATAAATAGATAAACCAAAAAGACTCCACTAATAATCCAGGATCCTCCGCTTCTGTCACCATCCCAAACAACTCACCGAGGTGGGTTGCGACCTGCATCTGAAAAACACAACAAAGATATGGTATGAGAACCGGAGGTTCTCAGTATGGTAACAGTGCCCAGTGATGTAGGATATAAGACCCCGGGATGCCGAAGGCAATTCTAAGCTCCATATCCATCACAATATTTCATCTTAAAGCATACTAAAACCATAAAGCATATACACATAAATCTTATCTTGACTTAAAACCTTAATAGCATATAGAGGAAAATCTATCTTAGGGGATTACTAACTAAACTATTCACCGCTGTCCCACAGCCTTCGCCATCCTACCCTCCTTGCGATCCCCTCGCCACCGCCTACCTAACCTCCTCAAAGTCCATACAAACATAGAAAATACAAGCAAGTAAAACACAGGTAATATTCAAATATATAACAAGTAATTCAAGACGCAAGTAAGCATATTATACACTTAGGCAAACTCAAGTAATCAAAGCAAACAAGCACATAAGAGATGCATATGATGAATGTCTATCCTATTGGCTCGTGATATCACTTGTCGGTCCGTAATTGCCAACCCGACACATCCTCCCGGATATAGCCTTTTCTGCCATGCCAGGGATATAGTGTCCTGCACACTCATGTAATAGGGAGTCTACTACGCCGGGGATATAGGCCTCGCACACTTTCTGCAGCAGAAAAGGGACCAACCACAACAAATCATGGAGCAGAACAATCTGCTACGCCGGGGATATAGGCCCCGCACACTCTCAACATCCAACAAATCATGCGGCAGAAGTATTTGCCACGCCGGAGGTATAGGATCCGCACACTCTGATATAATCCAATCATTTCCTCATCATCACATCATCACCAGACATTACCATTCCTCATCTCAAATCACTTTTAGTTATCAATTCATATATATTCATCAATATCATCATTTCTCTTCGAGTCCTCGACTCATCTCAACCATCCTCAATTCATGATTTCCATTCCGAACGCATAGTTCCCCAGTTCTTATCTCATATACCAATTCTTCTTTAATATCCACCCAACCCATTCTCAATACACCAGAAACCTAAACCTCCGTTTTCTAACTTATCATATAATCATCTACGAGGACCCTTAGGTTATATCCCATGTTTCAATACTCAAAACTAGGCCCAAAAGTCTTTAAAAAGGTATTACA
Source organism: Arachis ipaensis (assembly GCF_000816755.2). Classification (NCBI taxonomy): domain Eukaryota; kingdom Viridiplantae; phylum Streptophyta; class Magnoliopsida; order Fabales; family Fabaceae; genus Arachis; species Arachis ipaensis. Next base: position 113,965,977 of record NC_029792.2, read on the forward strand.
GAAGCTTACAACCTTGTTGGGGAGGTAGAATAGTTGAAAACAAAGCATAATTTGAAAAACAGGGCGTGTGCGTCCACATAGGGGTGTGCGTGTGCACGCCCAGAAATTTTTAAAAGTGTGCGTACGCACAGGTACCAAAACACAAAGGGTCTGTGCGCTCGCACAACCTATGCCAGCGCCTCCAACAGACAGTACTCCCCGACGTGTGCGTCCGCACAGGTTGAAATATTTCCTTAGATATGCGCGAGCACAAGCTGTGCTGGCGCTGCCACCAGCACACACTTCCCTTCCTGTGCGTACGCACAGGTGTGTGTGCACCCGCACAGGTCAAAATCCTCAAAAGGTGTGCGCGCGCACAAGGCTGTGCATCCGCACATATCAGAAAACTCAGAATTCTGTAACTTTGCAAAATTTTCAGATTTTCAATACCAACTTTGAATGATCATATCTTCCTCTACAAAATTTCAAATTCAACAAACTTTATACCATTTTGAAGGGTTTTCAAAGATCTTTAATTCTAAGCAAATTTCAACAAATTTTGAAAATCGAGACAAAAGTTATGATCAATAAAAATTCACCAAAATTCTATTTTTACCCAAAATCACAATTTTCACAATTCCCTTTCAAAACACATAACCAAACCAACCCAAGCAACTCCAAAACTCCAATTCTCATCAAATTCAACACTCTGATATATTACACCAAACATACCACATTTTTCCTTATCTACAACATCAATATCAATATATCTCATATATTCAACTTCATTAACAATTTTCTAACTATATTACCAATAAATCAACATCAATATCACACTTATCAACGTAATCCACTACTCAACTTCAAAAATCATGCATTCTCAACATATCACTATTAATCATTATTATCAACTCAAAATTCATCATTTCATCAATCATCATCATACAATTGCATCCAATAACTCATCAACCATTCAAAATCCAATCCTATCCTATGGGTCACTAGCCTAAGTGTCCATAAATATGATATACTACATAGAGAAAATCGAAACCATACTTTGGTCGATTCCCAATATGAACCAAATGAGCTTTTAACCAAAATCCAACCACCAAAGTAGTTCCAACAAGCACCAACAAGCTCCAAACTCACAATAATCAAGCTATATGCATATAAATCACCACAAAATCAACCTAGGGCTCAACATAAATCAAATTTCACAAGGGTTTAGTATATCTTACCTCTCCCAACAGATTTGATGGTCAAGATCCAAGGCTAAGCAAGGATTAAAGCAAACCTAAACATCCAAAATCACAAAACCCATTTAACCCAAACCCTAACAAAACTCGAAATTTTGGAGAGCAGAATTGAAAGGATTTCAAGCTTACCTCTGGAGTTTCTTGGATGGGTTTTGTAGAGCTCGTCGCAAAAAATGCGTAGCCGCTGACGGCACACAAATCGGAGCTCTAGAACTCAAGATATGCTCTTGGGAAGATGAAGGTGGTTAGGGTTTTCTTCTTCCTCTCCTCCCTCTCTCAAATCTGAAGTGTGAGTGTTTATGGAGGCTAGGGTTCATTAAATGAACCTTTATATATGTTGAACTTGGGCCCAACTTGGGCCCGGTTCAATCCGTTAGCGTTTTTAGCCCGTTTGGGCCAACTTTGGGCCGAACTTTTAAAATTAATGCCCGGTTTTCTATTTCTAATGTTTTTCTAAGGTTTTTGACTGTCTCAACTTTTTCTCGCACAGCACCGGGCAGACTTGAACCGGTTCAACCGGTTCATGTACCGATTCGGGGTTTTTCATAGTTCTTCGCAGGAAACACATTTTCTGACTCAGAAAGACCCACTGAGCCCTAAAATCACCTTTAAATCCTCAAATTCTCACTCTAACTTTTTGGAATCTAATTTGGGGCAATATAATCACTTAATTAACCGGTTGATTAATTGCGGTTCTTACAACTTGCTTCAAGAGTGTATTTACGAAGCTGCGACACGTGAAACACGTCGTGCAAGTTCGAAAGATATGGCGGTAAGGCGATCCTATAAGCCACTGGTCCAATTCTCTTCAGGATCTCAAACGGTCCAATGTAACGGGGATTCAATTTCTTCGTCTTAATGGCTCATCCCACTCCGGTAGTTGGAGTAACCTTTAGAAACTCATGCTCTCCTTCCTCAAACTCCAAAGGCTTCCGCCTTTGATCAGCATAGCTCTTCTGACGACTTTGAGCTACGAGCATTCGGTTTCATATCTTCTTTATCTGCTTAGTGGTCTCAGCTATCATTTCAGATCCTAGTAAGCTTCTTTCTCCAGCTTCATACCAACATAGCGGAGATTGACATTTCTTACCATGCGGAGCTTCATATGGAGTCATTCTGATCCTCCCATGGTAGCTATTGTTATAAGCAAACTCCACTAGAGGCATATATTGATCCCAGCTCGCCAGCTGGTCCAAAACATAAGCTCTCAGCATATCCTCCAAGGTCTAGATTGTACTTTCTGACTGCCGTCCGTTTGAGGGTGATATGCAGTGCTTAGGCTCAATTGAGTGCCAAAGGCTCGCTGAAAGGCTCCCTAGAACCTTGATGTGAACCGAGGATCCCTGTCGGATATGATGGGGGAAGGCACGCCGTGCAATCTTACAATTTCCTTAATGTATAACCGTGCTAACTCCTCCATCATGCAACTTATTCAAATGGGGAGAAAGTTAGCCGAATTGGTCAGTCGGTCCACAACCACCCAAACAGTGTCATAAGCCATTCGAGTCTTAGGTAAACCCACCACGAAGTCCATCGCAATACTCTCCCACTTCCGTTGTGGAATCTCCAAAGGCTGAAGGGTTCCTGATGGTCTTTGGTGCTCAATTTTAACTTTTTAACAAGTTAATCACTTGGATATATGCAACGCCACATCATTCTTCATTCCCGACTACCAAAACATCGCTTTCAAATCTTGATACATCTTGGTACTTCCCAGATGGATTGAAAATCCGCTTTTATGATCCTCCTTCCAGATATCCTGCCGTAAGCTTCTGACGTCTGGCACAATGATTCGGTCCTTGAACCTCCATAAGCCGTCCTTATCCTCTAACACTCTCCACCACTTTCCATGCTCAATTGTCAGCAATACTTTCCGTAATGATTCATCATCCTAATGAGCCTTTAGGAGCTCAGCCTTAAAATCACTTGAAATCTGTAGTTGACTTAAGCACAAAGTCCCAAATTCTTCTCTAACTCCGAGTTTCAAACCTTGGAATGCTTTTAAAAACTCTTCCTCTCACAGCATCATCCAAGCAGTACATAGAGACTTTCGAATCAAGGCATCTGCTATAACATTCGTCTTCCCAAGATGGTAGTTCAACTCGAAGTCATAGTCTTTCAGAAGCTCCATCCACCTCCTCTGACGCATATTCAACTCCTTTTGCTCAAAGAGGTACTTCAAGCTTTTGTGATCTGAGAAAACTTGAAACTTAACGCCATAAAGATAATGCCTCCAAATCTTCAGAGCAAATACAACGGCAGCAATTTCTAAGTCATGAGTCGGATAGTTCATCTCATGTGGCCTTAACTACCGTGAGGTGTATGCCACGGCCTTACGGTGCTGCATCAGCACGCACCCCAGACCCTTCAAAGACGCATCATAGTATACCTCAAATGATTCACTTGGCTCGGGCAAAACTAACACAGGTGCAGTGGTTAACCTCTTCTTCAATGCTAGAAAACTCTCCTCACATTCAGGAGTCCAGACAAAAGACACATCCTTCCTAGTCAGCTTGGTTAAAGGTAAGGCGAGTTGTGAAAATCTCTTAATGAATCTTCGATAATAACCCGCCAAACCTAGGAAACTCCTAATCTCCGTCATAGAAGTTGGTCTCTCCCAACTCATCACTGCTTCCACTTTAGCAGGATCCATGGCTATTCCTTGCTTGCCCACCACATTGCCAAAAAACTTCACTTCACTCTTTCAAAATTCGCATTTAGATAGCTTAGCATACAACTTCCTATCTTTCAGGATTTGTAGCACAGTCCGTAAGTGATCCACATGCTCATCTTCTGTCTTGGAGTAAAGAAGAATGTCATCGATGAATACAACAACAAATTTATCTAGATACGGATGGAAAATTCTATTCATGTAATCCATGAATATTGCCGGAGCATCAGTCAACCCGAAAGACATCACTGTGTACTCATAATGGCCATAACACGTTCGGCAAGCAGTCTTCGAAATATCCTCATCTCCAACTCTTATCTGGTGATACCCAGATCGCAAGTCAATCTTAGAAAATACACTGGCTCCCTATAACTGATCTATTAGGTTATCAATCCTTGGCAACGGATATTTATTTTTCATAGTAACCTGATTCAGCTGTCGATAATTGACACACAGGTGCATACTTCCGTCCTTCTTCTTTACCAATAGCACTGGCGCTCCCCACGGAGAAACACTTGGGTGAATAAAGCGTTTACCCAACAAATTTTCCAACTAAGCCTTAAGCTCGGCCATCTCTAGAGGTGACATCCTATAAGGAGCACTCGGGATTGGACCGACTCCAGGCACCAATTCAATTGCAAATTCAAACTCTCCGTTAGGTGAAAATTCATCAATATAACCCAGAAACACTTCAGGAAACTTACAAACAACCAGAATCTGCTCTAAACTTTTTGTCATCGCTTGAAACACCTGCAATTAATAGCATGATACCCTAACATTCAGTTCCAGAATAATTCACTATCATAGAGTTCAAATAATAGCTATTTGCCACAACCAGCCCTTCCGTATCCTCCAACATAAAGCATACTGATTTCTCAGAGTAGTCAAGCAAGACATGATTCTTGGACAAACAATCTAGTCCCAAGATGAGATCAAGACCAGTCATCGGCAGACAAATCAGATCATGCATGAATTCACGTCGTTGTACTCAAAACGGAACTTGTGGACATCCTAACCTAGTTACCATAGCTTCATGGGTAGCATTATACACCTTTAAATCATAACCCAAGACCACTATTTTCAACCCTAACTCATTAGCCTTTTCAAATGCAATGAATGAATGTGTTGCTCCAGAATCAAATAAATCACTTAAAACTTTACCGACTATCTCACAGTTACTTCTAATCAGTGTCTCTGATCCCTCAGCACCTGCTGCAGAAGTAGTATACACTCTCCCTGGCTGCTGCGCTCTACCAGTCTCATACTTCTTCTCTAGACAGTTCCTAGCTAGGTGCCCGAGTTGTCCACAAAAGTAGCATACCCCAAATCCTGACCTGTACGGGGCTCCAGGATGATACTTCCCGCACCTCTGACAGCTCAAATTCTGCTGTGGCTGTTTCCCAAATCTTCTACCTTGATTATTATTGTGAGTCGGCCTCCTGAAGTAGCCTTGCCCCTGATTATTTTGAGGGACAAAGCCCCCACTCTTAAAGTTCTTGCCCCTCGGTGCCAAGTTCCTCCCCTGAGTCCTCTGAAAAGGCATCCTCATGCTCCCTTTTTCTACTGCTGCCTTCCTCATGCACTCCTCAGCCACTCTACTCTTATTTACAAGTTCAGAGAATACTCTGATCTCTATTGGTGCAACGGAGCTTAGAATATCACTCCAAAGACCTCCCTCATACTTGATGCACTTCCATTTAGCAAAATCCTCTAGAACACCTTGACAAATGCGAGAAAATCGGCACAACTCTTCGAACTTGTTGGTATACTCAGTAATAGTCATCTGGCCTTGCTTCAGTTGCATCAACTCAAGTTCCTTGGCATTTTTGACTGAATTGGGAAAATACTTTTTATAAAACTTAGTTCGGAACACTTCCCAAGAGATCACGACACCACCTGGCTGCAGGATTCGCCGTGTTCCCTACCACCAGTGCTGGGCCTCGCCTTGTAGCTGATAAGTTCCAAGCTCAATCCACTGCTCCTCAGGAACCTGTTGACCCTGTAATGCTCGCTCTATAGCCTGTATCCAGTTGTTTGCATTGGTGGGGTTTGAGGTTCCCCTGAAGGTTAGAGGATAAACCTTCAGGAATGTGGCAAGCGTCATAGGACCATCTTCACCATTATTATTTCCGTGATTACCATTGTTTATTTGGTTCCCCAAAGCTTCAGCTGCCGCCTACATAGCCGCAGCCATGTTTCCCAGGGCAGCCATGAAGTCTACAGGATCATTCCCTATCGGGTCAGGATTAGCATTGCCTATTCTACCTCTGCGTCACCCGCGACTGCGTCTGCGAGTCGACATCTGGTTCCTATACACACCAAACAAGTGATATCAAGTTGATCAGTCTCAATATCGCAAGTCTAGTGCTTCAGGATTCAAATGCATGCTCATGAACGTTTATGCCACATATATCAGTTAGATATCCTAATAGCACATAGACACATATACAGAGAATACACAGAAGTATAGTCAGTCCGTCCCTCAGCCTCTATAGGAACGAACTGCTCTGATACCATAATGTAACACCCTATCACACAGAGCCTTACGCTTAAGCCGTAAAACAGAGGTAGTGTGATGTTACGACCTCTAAAATAAAATATATACATATATAGCAGAAAAATATAATAAACTAGGAGCCTTGAAAAACAGGTGAAACAAAAACAAAAAAATCGTGAAAATAAAAAGCGCAACGCTCAGGAAACGAGATTACTTGTTGGTGCACGAAATTGTGATGTCCAGGATCGAACAATCCCTGGTAATGGCTCCAAAGCTTGGTGCTTTGATCTTAATTCATAATTGTCATAACTTCGATACAACTAACCAGCAAGTGCACTGGGTTGTCCAAGTAATACCTTACGTGAGTAAGGGTCGAATCCCACGGAGATTGTTGGTATGAAGCAAGCTATGGTCACCTTGTAAATCTCAGTCAGGCGGATATAAAGTGATAATGGTGTTTTCGAATATTATATAATAAAATAGGGATAGAGATACTTATGTAAATCATTGGTAGGAATTTCAGATAAGCGAATGGAGATGCTTTTCGTTCCTCTGAACCTCTGCTCTCCTGCTATCTTCATCCAATCAGTCTTACTCCTTTCCATGGCTGGCTTTATGTGATACATCACCACTGTCAATGGCTACTTTCGGTCATCTCACAGGAAAATGATCCAATACCCTGTCACGGCACGGCTAATCGTCTGGAGGCATCACCCTTGTCAATGGCTTCATCTTATCCTCTCAGTGAATAATATGCTCACGCACCCTGTCACGGAAATCGGATAAAAAGAAGAGAATATACTATAAATTCCAAACTATCAATGAAACATAGCTGCAATCATATGAGCGGGACTTATAGCT
>NC_029792.2:113974186-113974756 GCF_000816755.2 Arachis ipaensis
ATAACAAATTGCAAGCCTCAGTCCAAATAATTTAGACATGACTTTTACAGCCAGCCAGGCTTCACATGCTTCATGAAACACTAGAATTCATTCTTAAAAATTCTGAATAAATTTTTGAAAACATTTTTATTTTTTTTTTCGAAAACAGATGAGAAAATTTTTTTTGAAAATATTTTTGAAAAATTTTTGAAATTAAAATAAAAAGAAAATTACCTAATCTGAGCAACAAGATGAACCGTCAGTTGTCCAAACTCGAACAATCCCCCGCAACGGCGCCAAAAACTTGGTGCACGAAATTGTGATGTCCAGCCTCGAACAATCCCTGGTAATGGCTCCAAAGCTTGGTGCTTTGATCTTAATTCATAATTGTCACAACTTCGATACAACTAACCAGCAAGTGCACTGGGTCGTCCAAGTAATACCTTACGTGAGTAAGGGTCGAATCCCACGGAGATTGTTGGTATGAAGCAAGCTATGGTCACCTTGTAAATCTCAGTCAGGCGGATATAAAGTGATAATGGTGTTTTCGAATATTATATAATAAAATAGGGATAGAGATACTTATGTAAA
>NC_029792.2:113975671-113978815 GCF_000816755.2 Arachis ipaensis
TAAGAGATATTCATTCTAGCTTATTTCATGTAGAACGGAAGTGTTTGTCAGGCACGCGTTCATAAGGGAGAAGGATGATGAGCGTCACACATAATCATCACCTTCATCACGTTCTTGGGTGCGAATGGATATCTTAGAAGAGAAATAAGAAGAATTGAATAGAAAACAGTAGTACTTTGCATTAATCTTTGAGGAACAGCAGAGCTCCACACCTTAATCTATGGAGTGTAGAAACTCTACCGTTGAAAATACATAAGTGATAGGTCCAGGCATGGCCGAGATGGCCAGCCCCTCTGATCTAAGAACCAGACGTCCAAAGATCCAAAGATGCCTAATACAATAGTAAGAGGTCCTATTTATAATAAACTAGCTACTAGGGTTTACATGAGTAAGTAATTGATGCATAAATCCACTTCCGGGGCCCACTTGTTGTGTGCTTGGGCTGGGCTTTGATTGTTACACGTGTAGAGGTCCTCCTTGGAGTTGAACGCCAGCTTTTGTGCCAGTTTGGGCGTTCAACTCTGGTTTTGGATCCTTTTCTGGCGCTGGACGCCAGATTTGGGCAGAAGGCTGGCGTTGAACGCCAGTTTACGTCGTCAATTCTTGGCCAAAGTATGGACTATTATATATTGCTGGAAAGCCCTGGATGTCTACTTTCCAACGCAATTAGAAGCGCGCCATTTCGAGTTCTGTAGCTCCAGAAAATTCACTTTGAGTGCAGGGAGGTCAGAATCCAACAGCATCAGCAGTCCTTTTTCAACCTCTGAATCTGATTTTTGCTCAAGTCTCTCAATTTTAGCCAGAAAATACCTGAAATCACAGAAAAACACACAAACTCATAGTAAAGTCCAGAAATGTGAATTTAACATAAAAACTAATGAAAATATCCCTAAAAGTAACTAGATCCTACTAAAAACATACTAAAAACAATGCCGAAAAGCGTATAAATTATCCGCTCATCACTTGTGTGAAAAGAAATCTAAGATTCATAAGAAGTAGAAATAGAGGGACGGGAAAATGATATAACAAGATCCAAGCTCAGCCTACGAAGCCAAAGCTGGCCGGAGAATATTTACAGATATATATACATATCCCAAATCCCAAAATATATAGATGAAACCTAACTCTCCTTAGACCTCTAGGAGGCATAAAATAAACAAGTTATATGGAGAGGAAGTTAAGTATATATACATATAAACTATATAACAAAAGGAACCCAGAACCCACTCTGCTTCAGAAATCTAGACGCCTACCGATGAGACTCTCAACCTGCATCTGAAAATAACAACACAGTATGGGGTGAGAACTGGATGTTCTCAGCATGGTAAAGGTGCCACGCATATAATATATAAGGTCTTGGGAATGCCAGAGGCAATCCTAGAACGCCGACACTCAGATTATAAAGCTTAAAATAATAAACAGAAATCATAAAAGAGGGTAGGTATCTAAGGAATTATAAAATCAACTTAAACTTATCCTTATCACTCAACCTGTCCACCTTTCCTCCGTTCCTCCATCTCCAGAGAGTTTGCAAAGACAAACAAACAGACAATTGCAAGCATCGGTAGGAGACAAGTAGTGGAAGTAGCCATTATCATAATTAACACAATATATTCAGTTAGACATTCCCAAATAAGGCATAGCAAACAAACAAACAAAATACACATGATGTATGCCTGTCCTATGGCTGATGAGGCTCATCTGTCAGTTATTAAGCCAACCCGACAACTCCAAAACCCTTGGACTATCCCCCGACGCGTATTCCCAAGAATTTATGCATAGCTTTTCTCCAGTATATAAAATTTCTCAATGGGGCTCAACATTCCCAGGAATAATTTATAAGTGCCCGGTTACACTTACGTTATAGGGTCAACAGATTATCGAGTCTCAACCTGGTACACGAGGTGGCAAGTCACAGTACTTTACCCAGAGAAACTCGTATCTCAGATCAATTGAATATATAAGCTAAATCATTTTCATAATCAATGTAAACTTTGCATAAGCATGTCATATGAGCCATGGTATCATATATACTCCAACATACTCTTTTCCATATTCACTTTATCATTTTTCCACTTTACTTCGTCTCCAAGTTACATTAATTTCCTATCTCTGTCCTACTACTAGAGCTATTACTATGATTTGAGGCTAAAAGAATGAAAATGGAGGTTTATATATTCAAAGTTGAGCTTTAAAACACAAATGGACCATCACACGTACGCATCCCTTCATTACGCGTACGCATAGGCACCTGACAGAAGCACCCAATCGCGCATGGAAGTTTCGCGTACTCAAGCACCCCATGTCATGCGTACGCATGGGCCACGTGTATGCGTGGACATGCATCCTGGCCCACTACGAGTACATAAAACTTTCATTCCACGCGTACGCGTGGGCGTACGTTTTTCCAAAAATTTTACTAAGTTGAAAAAGCTGCAGAATTCCAATTTTTAACCCCAAACTTCTGACGTGCATAACTATTTCGTTTTAAATCATTTTTCCTCCGTTCTTCAAACGGCATAAACTTCGCGAATCCAATTTTCATATAAAATAAGTTTGAAATCATTTGGGGGTCCGGAAGCCAAGTTATGGCTCGCTAAAGTTCGGCCAAAAAATCAAATTTCTCAAAAAGTCCAAACCTCACTTTCATTAAAATCAAGTTCAATATCCACTCCCTATACATATACATTCAGCACAACACATATCATAACATCTCCATACAACTCTACTATCCACTTACCAAATCACAACCTAAGTTTCTTGCCTCTATCAACATAATCATCAACATATAACCATGCATACATATACCACCAATGTCATCAATTTGCCAACGATATCCACACACCAAAGAATTATGATTTCCAACACATACATAACTCATATCATCAATCAACATCATTAATGCCAGGCACCCAACTTACATAATCAATCCAACTTATCCTATGGTTCTCTAACATAAGTTTTCACACAATATTATATATTAAATACGCAAAACCTAAACCATACCTTGGCCGATTTCCACGTTTGGTCTAAGGCAACAACTTAAGCCACACACACACAGCCCCATAAGTTCCAAAATCACCAAAACATTGGCACTAATCCTCCACCAAGCCTCCAAATGTCCACAATTTAGTTCCAATATAT
>NC_029792.2:113980513-113989035 GCF_000816755.2 Arachis ipaensis
ATTTTATTTTTTCAAAAAAAAAACTTTATATATATATATATATATATATATATAAAATCAATTATTATATATTTTTGTATAAATATATATTATTTTATTTATTTTTAATATATATTTTATATTTTAATATATATTTTATACATATAATTGATACTTTAATTTTATAATCCAAAACTTAAAAAGAATACGATGAATGTTTTAACAAAATTATTTTACTATTGTGTGTTGTGCAGTGAGTATTGAGATTTGAGAGTGAATATTAGATTACATTAGATTAGTTTTGTTGGGTGCATGACATGACACAATAATGAAGTAACAGGAAATGATAGTTAAAAAGGTTTGAGAATTGTCTAATATATTATCTGCTATGTATTTGATAGTTTAAGCGGTTTGAGCTTCTATTATATACATGTATTCTGTCACAATTATCATGCGCAGTCTAAATGATACCACATTGATGCAATCAAACATCTAAAAATAAATGGTTTATGATAAAAATTCCTCCTTCATAAACCGTGGGAGCTTGCCACAGTTTATGCTTAGCTTTCTCTCTTCGTAAACCGTTGGAGCTTGCCACGGTTTACATACAAACCACAAATACCATAATCCGTAGTAGCTTGCCACGGTTTATGTTAAAATCAGAAACCGTGGTAGCTTCCCACGGTTTACATAGAAGTGTGAAAATGCACATGTACGTAAGGGATTTCTGTTTTGTGTATTTGAGCAAAGCTTTCACCCAATTTATTTATTTGGGTAAATTGCCCTATATATATATATATATATATATATATATATATATATTCAGCACAACACAAATCATAACATCTCCATACAACTCTACTATCCACTTACCAAATCACAACCTAAGTTTCTTGCCTCTATCAACATAATCAGCAACATATAACCATGCATACATATACAACCAATATCATCAATTTGCCAACAATATCCACACACCAAGGAATTATGATTGCCAACACATACATAACTTATATCATCAATCAACATCATTAATGCTAAGCATCCAACTTACATAATCATTCCAACTTATCCTATGGTTCTCTAGCCTAAGTTTTCACACGACATTATATATTAAGTACGAAAAACCTAAACCATACCTTGGCCGATTTTTGCGTATACCCCAAGACACCACCAAGGCACCCAAAGCAAACCTCAAGGTTCAAAATCGTCAAGACAAGGCCTCCCAAACTCCACCAAGCCTCCAATGTACTTAATCAACTTCAATATACACATATACAAGCCTAATTCACATAGTTCACACCCAAATTCAATACCCAAACCCACATAAGCTAGAATTTGTAGAATTTTGAGAGTTCTCACCTTATATATGTCTTGATTAAACAAGGACCCATAAGCTCCTCCAGCTAGTTTGAGCCTAAACATCAAGTCACCGAATTTTAATAACCAAAACCTCAATTGTCAAAAATCCAAGAGAATAATAGTCTGAGACAGAAACTGAGGTTTCTTACCAAAATTGGATACCGGGCTTCGTTGAGCTCGACGTGCTGGACGCGTGCCCATAAACAGTGTGGCGATCGGAACTCGGATGAAGAAGTTATGGTGGATTGATGTGGAGGTTAGGGTTTGGAAACTCTCCTCTTCCCTTGGCTGTGTTAAGTGTTCTTCTTGCTGAATAGGGAAGGAGATGAGCTTCAGCTCATTTAATTGATGGGCTGGTTGGGCCCACGGGTCCGGTTTGGACCCAGTTGGTCCGTTCGGCCCAATTTCGGGCCAAATTCTTTGAAATTAGTGTCAAAAATTTTATTTTAACGAGCTCTATCCTAACTTAATATAAAATTCACATGACGAGCCTCTGGTAGATGGCCCCAACATTTTTCAACTCGAATGGCATGACCGTACAGTAGTACGTGTCGTCCTCGTCAGGTCAATGCATGGGTATTTGATTGTACCCGGAGTATGCGTCCATGAAGCTGAGGTACTGATGTTCTGAGGCGGCGTCAACTAGTCTATCGATGTTTGGTTGGGGAAAGGCTTCTTTAGGACATGCTTTGTTCAAGTCCATGTAGTCGACGTACATTCACCACTTGTGTTTGCCTTTTTGACTAGTACAACGTGGCCAACTAGGTCGTGTAAGGGAGTTCTCGATCGGATGAAGCCTGCTTCGAGCAGGTCTTTGACTTGGTTTTGTACTTTAGATGCTCGGTCGGGGGACATTTTCCTTTTTCTTTAAGCCACCGGTTTGGCTTTTGGATCCACGGCTAAACGGTGGGACATTAGATTAGGGTCTATGCCCGACATATCGGCTGGGGTGAATCCGAACAAGTCCCTATGTTGCTTTAAGATCTTAATTAGGTCGTCCTTTAGGTCGTAGGGTAGCTTTTTGTTGATGGATGTGAATTCTTCCTTGGTTTGCCCTATTTGCAGTTTTTCCTTGTCTCCTTTTGATTCTGGTCGGAGTTGGGTGTCTTAGCATGCATCGAGGTCGGCAAGAAAGATGCCTATCATATCTCGGAATCTCTTATGGAGGGCCAAGCTAGTGTTGTTGCACTCCACCGCAACTTCTCGGTCCCCGTGTATCGTTCTGATGGTGCCGTTGTCGGCCTGAAACTTCAGGATTAGGAGACAGCGGATAGATTGTTGATCATCTTTCTTCCGAGAATGATGTTGTAGATAATGGAATCCTTGAAGACCACAAATTCGGAGAGAATGATTTTACTCTGGCTTCCGGTTCCGTTGATTAGTGGTAACACTATAGAACCATTCAGTTTGAGGAAGTTGTCTACGAGTCTGGTCACCCCAATGCGGTGGCTTTGCAGATTTTTGTTTCGAAGACCCAGCTTATCGAAGGCTCCACTGAAGAGGATGTTGGAATCAGCTCCGGTGTCGACCAATATTCTTTTCACCAGTCCGGTTTCAACCTTTTCTGAGATGACGAATGGGGCGTCTTCCGCCGAGGTGTCCTGTTGGCAGTCATCGGGGGAGAACTTGATCGCCAATGGAACTGAAGGGGTTAGTACTTGATTTTTTACGGCTAGGACTTTGAGATCATTTTTTAGTGCTGATTTCGACTTTTTGAGCGCGTCCTTTCCGGTGATGACATTTACTATTATGGTGCGGTCAATTTCTAGACTTTCTTAGGGGTGCCTGTCGTTCGTCCTCAGGTTACGTCCTTCACGCTCTGGTGATCTTTCTCTTTCAGCTCTTCTGGGTTCTCGAATGAGCTCGGCAAACTCGGGGAGTTTTTCGTCTCAGAAGGCTTTTTCGAGAGCGTCCTGTAGGTTGAAGCAATCTTGGGTTTTATATTCATATCCTTGGTGGTATTCACAGTATAGACTCTTGTTCCTGCCTGTCTGTTCCTTCAGTTGTCGCACCTTTGGAAGTATGCCTCGTTCCACTATTTGGTGATATATTTCTGTGATAGGGGCAGGTAGGGCGTGTAGTTCATGAACTTCCCTACCCTGGGTGGTCGATTGGGGTAGTGGATTTGAAGTGTTCCTTCGGGATATCTTTCAGTGGTGGGTTGTTACAGGGTGCCGTGTTCCCATGCTGTCGTTTATTGGTTGCCACGAATTGGCTTATTTCTTTGTCATTTATGTATTTTCTGGAGACGTTTTAGATTTTTTACATTGTCCAGACTGGTTTGGTGGTGAGTTGATTTTGGAAGTCTTCATTCATGAGACCATTGGTCAGACAAAGATTGGCTACCGAGTCTGTGAGCCCGTCGACCGTTAGGCATTTATCTTTTCTTTGAGTGATTCCGAGTAGGCTAATCGAGATTTTTTACTTTGGTGATCCTAGTGGTGAACTGTGCTATAAACTTCCTAGAAACATTGTCGAAGCTGGCTATGGAGCCATTGGAGAGGGCATTGAACCACTTGATCGCGGGTCTGGCTAAGGTTATCGGAAAGGCCTTGCATCGTACCATATCGGCGGCTCCTTCCAGGTTTATCCTGTCCTCGAAAGCCATTAGATGTTTCTGAGGATCTTTGGTGCAGTCATACTTCATGTCGGTGGGTTTGTCAAAGCCTTTTGGGAGTTTGGTTTTCAGGATTTTCTCGGTAAAAGGGGTAGTTCCCATTATCACATGCTCATCGAGTTGGTGTTCCGGATATCTGGAAATGCTGTGGTTGCATCGTATGTCGTGTCATTGTTCAAGTAACATGTTGTTCCCGATTTCACGATGCGATCGAATCCTGGAGGTTGCTTGACTTGCATGTTCTGGGTGATATCACTCTTTGGAAGTGACTTAGCCTTCGAGGTTTTGCACTCTGAGGCAAAGTTTTTGGATTATTTGGATTGCTTTCTCTCCTAGGCCATCGGGTGCTCGAATTTGTCAGGTTGACGATCGTCCTCCTTCTGTTGCCGAACAGGGGTTGGCTGGCGGTGCACGGTGCTAGTTATCCTCCCATGGGTGGGGAGAACACTATCCTGAAGTTCGGGCGTTGGGCTTCGTGGGTTTGAGTTGTGGTGGTGGCTGGAGGATTGCTTCTCGAGGTTCTCTGCCATGCCGCCACGACTTGGCAGTCCCCACAGACGGCACCAATGTACTAGATATCTCTTGTACGGGTAGTGAGATAGATCGGGGACTTGCGAATCGAGGCGGTTGCCAGATCGTCTGATTGGAATGGCTGGGGGTGGTACCTACAAAAATACTCCGACGCCGAAGTTAGAATAAATCTGAGATGTATGAGGTGTGTGGAATGAGTAACGTACCTAAGGGGTCTCTAGCTTCCCTTTATATAGCTGGTGATAGTTATCTTATATTATCTATATTTAGCTAAGATAAGGGAGGAATTTGAATCTGAATACTGGGTTAGGATGTTAGAAGTTATTAATCCGTTTTGGGTCGTAAAGATGGTCCAATCATGAGACTGCCGAGTTCGGTGATCGTTTCGAGGAAGGACCCGGGAGGTCGGATCGGAACACTTCTATAATTAATACAACATTATATACATATGTCTTGCAGTTTTGTGTTAATTAGAGAGTAGTAAAGGAATTATGGGAAAGAGATCAGATTTTGCATAGAAGCTTGTGGACGATCATACGCTAAGGAAGGAAAAGAGTGTGAACTAGTCAATGAAGGATCACAAATTAAGCCTTCAATGGAGGAAGAGTAAGCCATACATGCTCTCAAAGAACTTGGATGGATTTTTAGGTAACTCGTGATGAGCAATTTAATGCTAAACACAAACCATTGAATCAAACTCTCCTTATCAGAATGATAAGCTTTTAAAACAAGACATAACAACATAAATAAATAAATAAATAAATAAATAAATAACATTCATACATTAACTTGAAAATGATTCCTCAATTATACACTGTTTATCATGGTACAAATTATAGCCGCAAAACAGAAAGACACATGATAATCGATCATAGAATGATAGCTTTAATTTCTAATGTTAAAATAATACAGTTGTATAACGAAGTACTTGAAGTATTTGAATTTATTAGAATTTGACTAAAGTTAAAAAATAATATTATCTATCTCATCACAAAATAATTTACTTGATACAAAAATATAAAGGCATAAATAATCTTGCATGAATATTCATGAATCTAGTTGAAAATGTTGCACCATTTATTAAATCAACAATCTCCTACTTCTTCAACGAACAAATTGTATAAGGATGCTTTCCACAGTTACAAGCTGCAACCAAAAAGAGCATAAAAACGATAAATCTCATAACTCTAGTCTTCACAAGCATAACAGTTTTATTCATAGAATATCACTTAATTGAAAAAGAATCGAAATGATTAAGAGGAACAAATACCCAATCATAATAAGTTATTGCTTACCTTAAACATAAATAAATGAAAGGAATGTAACGAATCTTTGCTTGATAAATCTACTGAATTAAGAGCATGGTTCCACACGTAGAAAACCATGAAGGCATGTGCCACAACCTAACAAATTAAAAATTACAACAAATTTAAAATATTGATAAAATGATCAACAATTTCACTTTAATTTTATTCTTATTATAAAGACTAATAAAATAATTTAAGGATTAAATATTATAGTTTAGTAAAGCAATACCTTCATGTGAAGAAAAGGTCCTATATGAAATGATGCCAACATAGCAATTGCATTAGATAGTGATGTGAGGATTATAGATCTCTTCCATCTCAATAAAGGAAACTGAAAAAATAAAGAGTTACAAACATGTCAATAATCTAGTTTCTATTAAATAAATATGTTATACTTGAAAATATTAAAATCACAAGCCAATGCCCTTTAATTTTATTTTAAAGCAACTCACATTAACTGAATATGCTCCCATTAGCGCAGCAGTAACAGCAACATTCCAAATTAATGGTTGTGATCCTAACATCCATGCAACTCCAAAACCCTGCACAAAAAGCACAAAGAATAAGCTTTTCTAGGTAATGTTTTTCAATAACCTGTTAGATAATTCAATTAAATAATATATATAATAAAAAATATAAAATTATTTAACAATTAATAATATCATCTTTATATAAAAATATCTTTATAAAAATAAAAAAAAAATTCTATATGTAATACCGCAAGTAAAAACGATGTCACAAGTATAACTCCGGAAGTGAAGGAATATTCTCCGGATGCCAAAGGAAGATCTGGCTTATTAATCTACAACAAAATTTATAACAAAGGTAAAAAGAATTAATAACAAATTAAAACAAAATATGCAAATGCAATGATACGTTAATTGGTAAATTTATCTTATGTCTTAGGCATATGTTAATTAAACCCTAAAGGTTAAATGATCTATTTTTATTAACCAAACAATTAATGAAGGCCTAGTCTATTGAAGCAATGAAAATCCAAGTGTTGACTTTTAGTAAGAAGTGCATACCTTGTCTATTTCCACATCGGATAATTGATTCACTCCCATAACAAATTGAGACGTGAAGAAGAAAGTTACTATATACTGAAACATGGGGAAAAAATTGAGTAGATTATTAAACTATTTCAAAAAGAATTGAATATATGAATCAATTTTTAATTAGTTAATATATATTAGTTAATTTTTTTATTATAAAATTATTTTTTAACTTTTATTTTTAAATGATTAAGGATTAGAATTTAAGATTTAACTTTTTGTGATTATTTAATATTTAAGATTTAAGATGCAAAATTTAAAGCTTAAAATTTAAAATAAAAAAAATAATTTCAAAAAATTAGCTGAAAAAAACTTAACTTTCTTGTTAAACTATTTCAAAATAGTAAAATTACACCTTTTAAAATAGAAAAAAAAAATTCTTTTCTAGGCAACTTGCGTTGATGAGCAGAGATGTTGTCGTTACACAAAGTTAATTAAATATGAAACTTTGAAAACTTCGAACAAGACCAAATGTTATATCAAAGAATAATTATACCTTAATAAATACATTTTCTAAATCAATTCATACAATAACTAAATATAAATAAATAGTTTGAAATATCTAATAAACCTAAAATCAAGAAGTACAAACATACTTGAAATGTGTAATTACCATACAAATTCAATTTTATGTTATTTATTGTGTAGAATAATATTCATCTCTTAAAATAAGTTTTGAAATTTTTATAAAACTATTATTTTTATATTAAAATGTGTAAAAATACAACCGTGATTTTAGAATTTATATTAAACAAATTATCTAAATTTTTAGAGCTCACCTGCAAGACTCCTTTTAAAAATAATAATGGAGATATTTCTGAAAAATTATCCACGGCAAGAAGTGATGAAGAAAGTCCTGCTGGTATCTGTTCAAAATAAACAAAATGAGCAATTGATGATGACTAATTTTTATTTAGGACGCGTTTAATTAAAAATAAAGTTAAAAGTTAAAATCAATTTATATAAATTTTACACAATATAATGCTAATTCAACACACCATTAAATAGATAAGTTTGGTTTTCCGACCCTAAATTCGATATCAAATCAATTAAGGTTAAGTATAATTAGGTTTTACTCATTTAGACTCGATTAGCACTCGAATATATCTAATATAATCGAGTCAGACTGGATTTAATGAGATAATCAAATTATTCGTATCTGTTTACACCGCTATCATTAAGTATTAGTATATGGAATTAAGAATGAAACTAACCATGCCAAGAAATGCATAAAGTCTGCAAAACTGGAGAAACATAACGAGTCCCTTTTTAATAGACTCTAAAGCTTTTGGTGATTCATGAACTTGTGGTTCAGATTCATGTGATTGTGCAGAAGATGATGCATTTGTTAAGTATGTTTTCTCAATTTTATTGCTTCTAGATCCTCTTTCAATGGGATTGTAATGGAGCTTTGAAATGTTGTGCTGCAAAGATGTCTTGATGCTGTGATCTTTTGTGAAATTCCTATCACTCTGCCATAAAGCTCTTCTTCCATAAGAATCTGGAGACCCAAATCAAATTTCATATTAGCACTGATATTAGGAATTAAGATACTAAAAGTTTTTATTTTCAGTGTGTTTAGTTTGTATATTAAATTTTAGTTTTTTTGTTTTTAAAATTTTATGAAAAAATAAAAAGTAGAAATAAAAACTCATAATTTAGAAACATAAT
>NC_029792.2:113989626-113989945 GCF_000816755.2 Arachis ipaensis
ATCCATGATGATCTTACGCGATCTCCTTTTCTAGAGTCTAAATTTTATTTTACTAAAATATTTGTTTCATGTATAAATATAAAATATTTTACTATTCCCAAAGTTGGAATCCAAGACCAATTTTGTTAGAAAAATTAGTAAAAGTTTGGCCACTTGTCCTAGCAAAGCATATTTCTATTTTTTATTATTAAATCTAACTTTTTTTAGAGGAAAGAGAAAGAGAGCATACTTGCATAGTAATTGTCGGCGAATTTTTTACTCTTCCAGCAGCAACTTCCTATAAGAAATGAAAAAGACAAAAAACATAAAATATAGATAG
>NC_029792.2:113993400-113994728 GCF_000816755.2 Arachis ipaensis
ACATAATGTATTTTAATTGAATTGGACTAATTTTAAAATTTGTTATTTATGTTATTTAAAAAAATTATTAATTATCTAGTATAATCTATAAAATATTTCACCCTTGCTAACAAGCAAATATCAAGAGAAAAATTTTACTAACAGCTATAATTTCAAGATTTCATTAGTAAGAAAAAAATATATATACAGTCATGATTTGTGAATATATTTACCAGAAAGCTTTTCGTTTCTCCATTAATAATTTGAAATAACTTTAATTTGTAGTTGTATTTCGTATATAATTAATTATCCCTCTATATCTTATTTCCATTGGTTGATGTGCATATTTATATGGCTGACTAGGAAACTAAATCGTTTAGAAAAATGCTTAATGCAACAATTTTATTTAATATTGTTCAGTAATAAAATATATTTTTATTTGGCATATCTATAAAGACACTTTTATTAAATACAATTATAAATAAGAGTTGGCAAAAATTGACAGAAATATTATTAATAACGTAACGAAATTGATTAATTAATTAACTACGTCTCTAATCCCTAATATTCACATCCATGCGTTAGATTTAGCCGATTAATACCATATTCTTTCTTAAATCTTAAACCACCCCCAAACAATCGTCAAAAATACATCGTTACAACCTTGAGTCAGCGTTAATGGAAAAAAAGAATATAAAAGATTAGGTCGTAAAATTTAGGAGAGGATTTGGGGTATTGAATACTTTTACACAGAAAGAGAAGGATGAATTTTTTATACAAGGCCCTTTTTAAAACATCTTCGTATATGAACATCTAGACACTCAAATTGGAGATAAATCTGTCTATTTAAAATAAAGTAGTTTAGATTTATTATAAAATGACATCGTTTTAACCGCTTGTACAAATAATTTAAAATATCCTAAAAACGACGATAACCTAATCAAATTTTTTTTTGGAAAACAAATTCATCAGCCGGCCCGTTATTAAAACAAATAGATCAGAATATATCAAACAACACTCTGTGTCTTCTTTTCTGTTTCTTTTTTGAAGAAAAGAACACTGATTGATTAAGGTTAAAATATATCAGCCTAGAGAAAAATGATACTCTATCTTATTTTTAATATTTATCATCTTCTAACATTCTTCGACTTTTGCTGTGTGAGAAAAGAATACAAGAAGAAGAAGAAGAAGAAGAAGAAAGATGTATACCAGCAGTAGTGGCAATGGAAGAAGTTGATCTGGGAATTGACACCAAATGCCCAAAAGCCATTAGAAATCAGCTAATAATTAATGTTAATGTAATGTGCATCAAACTGAAGATGTGTTGCAATTAGAGCATCGATCAGAGA
>NC_029792.2:113995137-114053549 GCF_000816755.2 Arachis ipaensis
AAAAAATAATTTAATTTTTAATTTTTTAAATATATTTTGATAAAAATACAATTTAATCAATAAAAAATAATTTATTAAAGGATATTTTTGTAAGTAAAATTTAATGACAAAAAAATAAAATTTTTGCTAAAGGTATTTTTGTAAAAAAAATATTTTTCTTAAAAAATGGATAAAGTTAACATTAGTTAACACAAAAAAAAATTAAAATGGATTAAAGATGAAGTTTTTTAAAAGTTATAAGAAATGGGAATGTACATTTTACAAATAAAAGAGAGAAGAGTATCATTTTAGTATCTTTCAGAAGAGAAGAGTGAAATTTTCTCTTTTTATTATTGTTGTTGGGTTTATGAGTGTTTTATGTATACCTCGTCTGGATTTAAAAGAGACGTAGACTTCACTGAGGAGTGTGTATTGTCTTTATAAAACTATTAAGGCCTATAAAGTTCGGATATTTTATTAAGTTGTTCGATATTCATTTCATATGTGTGTCTGTTGTATTTAATTTTGTCTTAATAAAAGTAAAAAAAATGTTTGTCATACTTAAATATCATTACATGTCAGTATGTCCAGTTTTATTTTTAATATGTCCAGCTTTTTGTTATAATATCAAAATATCATTATAATTTATCTAAAAAATACTTTATATTATATATATATGTGTGTGTGTGTCTTCGTGTTTTATAAAATTTTAAAATTTGTGTGTCGGTGTGTCTCCTAACGTGTCATGTCCCGTGTAAATGTCAATGCGTCATATATTAATACTAAATGATGTGGCCGTTATAACTCGATTACACATTATAACTCGTCTATATACGTTATAGATCGGTTACAATAAAACATCAAAGCAGATATTAAAACGCTCAAACGAGCTATTACTCTCTGTTTAATGACAAAATTACTCGGAGACTCAACCATCACCTTCTATTTCAGATATAAAAGAAATGGTAAGAATGTTGTTCAGATTATTGCATATTACAAAGCTTATTATCCACTCACTAACTTGAGCGTCGGAGTGCCTTTTCCAGGTACCCACCCCCTTGTTCTTTCATTGCTGAAGTATAACTTATCCCGACAAAGAACTTGTAGTTATTCATCAGCGGACGAGTTATATAGCGGCCAATCTCCACAAGAACAATTGGCGTCCACCGTGGGGCTGACAGAGGAAAAATGTCGGTAAAGATTTTCACAAAAATATCGCGTTGCAAGTATAGTTCTAAACCAACAATTAAACCTCAATCAACGTTTAGATTGTTTGTCACAAATACAAACCCAATAAAATTAACCGAAGTATTCAAACCTCGGGCCGTCTCTCAAGGAATTGCAGGGAAGTGTAGTTTATTATTGGTTATGGGAAAGTATATTTTTGGGGGTTTTTGAAATAAGAAACAAGAAAATATAGATTGCGAGAAAAATAAACTAATAACTAAGAAAGCTCCTAGCAAAGATTGAGAATTAGAAGTCCTATCCTTATTATCATCATCAATTGTGATGGTAAATGTGAATTGCCTTCACTTAGTTAACCTCTAACCAATGGAGGAATGTCAAGTGCATACAATCAACTTGAGTTCACAAGTCCTAGTCAACTCATAGTGAGAGACTAGTTTTAGTGAAGTTCAAGCTAAACGGCAATCTTCAATTACCATTCAACAAGAAACTTCGACAATTCAAGAGTCTCTAATTAATCAATCCAAGTCAAGAATATAAAAATCTAATTTAAAATCCACCCAAGCATTTTATCAAACACTTGGAAGGCACAAAATAAAAGCATAGAGAATTAATAAGAGATAAAATCTAAGATACCCAATTGCAAGACAACAATAACCAATAATTAAACAAAGAACAATAACATAAAAATATAAATTGCATTAATCTAAATCGAAGGGAGCAAGAGTGCATCAAAAATGAAGTAAACAAACGGAAGCAATAACAAATAAACTAAAAGAAGTAAGATGCTAAAACAAACAAGAGTAAAGAAAAACTAAATTAAAACAAGGTGAAAATCTAAATATAAGAAGAAATAAGACTAAAAAAAATCCTAAAATCTAGAGAGAGGAGAGAGCCTCTCTCTCTCTCTAGAAACCTATATCTAAAACCTAAAGTGTGAATAAGTGAATGATTGAATGATTCTGCTCCAGTCCTAGCTTCTAATATGTATTTTTGGGCCTGAAACTAGGTTAAAAGCAGCCCAGAAATCGGCCCCAGTGTTTTCTCGTAATTGAGGCACGTGACGCTCATCATGCGTACGCGTGAACCACGCGTACGCGTCACCGAACAAATTCCTGGTCACACGTACGCGTCATCCACACGTACGCGTCGCTTGCCTGCTGCTCCGGTAACGCGTATGCGTCGTCCACGCGTGCGCGTCAAGGCCAACTTCTCAAAACTTCAATTTCTTGTGTTCCTTCCACTTTTGCATGCTTCCTTTCCATCCTCTAAGCCATTCCTGCCTTATAAAACCTGAAAACACTTAACACACATATCACGGCATTGAATGGTTAAGAGAAGATTAAAAATTAGCAATTTTAAGGCCAAAAAAGCATGTTTTCAATCATAGCACAAAATTAGGAAGGAAACTTAAAAACATGCAATTTATATGGATATGTGTGAGAATAGTTGATAAAATCCACTCAATTCAATACAAAATAAATCGTAAAATAGTGGCTTATCAGGGGCCTAGAAACAAAAACACTTCTTTCCTTAGGTCCCAAAACTTTCATACCTGTTCATGGCTGACCAGCATCCTCCAATCCCACACCATCCGAGCTTCTTCGGATGGTAACGGAACTACAACAAGCTAATCAGCGCATGACGGAAGAAAACCAATGAATGGCAAATCAGATAGCCGAGTTAACTAATGCTCGAATTGAAAATAATCATAATCGCAATGAGCAACCAGAGGGTGATGAAGAAAATTCTGATCCAACACACGTCTTTGAAACTCAACAACTAGAGAGAGATCAACAAAACAATGATGATGACGAATTGGACAACGTTGTTGGACTATTCACGGCCGACGTTATGAATTTCAAACTGCCTTGGAAATTTGCATTACCGATCACTTTGACTCCCTACAATGACATGGGAGATTTGAAAAAATATGTCAAGAAATTTTGATCTATGATTATAGTGAACGGTGCTTCTAATCCTATTTTATGTCGTTGTTTTCCTATTTTTTGACGATCCTATACTTGATTGGTTTTCATCTTTGCCTACAGGTTCAGTTTCATGCTTTCAAGAGCTCGCTAAGCAATTCGAAGATTAGTTCACTTCATCTTCCATCTATTTACATGATTCCGACTATCTGAACACTATCAAGCAAGGGCAACATGAAACCTTCAGGGAGTATGTCACCCACTTCACCAAAGTAGCAATGAGCATCTCAAACCTTCACCCTGAAGTACACCTGCATGCTATAAAGAGTGGACTCCAACCGGGAACATTCCAAGAGGCCATCACAGTGGTCAAACCCAAAATCTTGGCTGAGTTTTGAGAGAAAGCCAAGGGTCAAATAGAGATTGAAGAGCTACACCAAACTCGAAAATACGAGAAGAATCAAACCAATAAGGAAGACAATAAAGCTTGGGACAACAAGAAACTTTTCGGTTGATACCGTGTTACGATTCTTATACCCAACTCAACACCCAAAAGGAGGAAATCATCAAGGAAATACTGAATTCGAAACTAATCAAACTTCCTTGAAAGGCTGGAACCTACCAAGATATGAAGAATGTGGACAAAAAAAAGTAGTGTGCTTTTCATCAGAAACACGGGCACACTACTGATGAGTGTGTCGTAGCCAAAGACTTGCTTAAACTTTTAGCCCGGTAAGGACATTTGGACAAATACATTGGCGGCCATATCCTAAAGCGTGCCACGCATCCATCTGACTCATCTTCTGCAGGACAATCTTCACGGGACAAGGACAAAACAAATAATCATCAACCTAATCAACCCCATGGCGTGATCAATTGCATATCTGGGGGCTTTGCAGGTTGTGAGCTTCAAGCTCGGCCCATAAACTCATCAACCGAGCTATGCTTGATGTCAAACGCATCCACAAAAATTCTCAATCTTTGCCCACTTTCCCTGAAATGACTTTTCAACAATTCGACTTCAATTCAACCAAGCTCAACTTAGACGACCCGGTTGTTATCTCTATTCAACTAAGAGACTTAATAGTTCGCAAAGTCTTGTTGGACCCTGGAAGCAGTGCCGATGTTTTATTTTACCCCACATTTCAGAAAATGAAATTAAGTGACAATATACTACAACCATCCACGGGAGATTTGGCAGGATTTTCAGGTGAACGAGTACCTGTGCTGGGATCAGTGTGGTTACAGACCATACTTGGTGAGAGTCCTCTAACCAAAACTCTAGATGGTCAATACCTTATGGTTGATTGTTTTAGTCCTTACAACTTAATACTTGGCTGACCTTTTTTGAATAAGTTCGGTGCAATTGTCTCTACAATTCATCTATGTGTTAAGTTTCATGTACAGGAAAATCTTGTTGTACTAATTCAGTGTGACCACCGTGAAGCTCCGCATTACTATAACATCAGTCTTAAAATGCCTATATCTAACCGAGCTATAGGTGCACAGATAAATACCGTCCACAACTCACTCGAGCTACCATCATTAGCCGAGTTAGATCCGCGCGCCGAGTCTCAAGACCACCCTACCCCAAATAAAGAATTACAAAAAGTTTCTTTAACTAATGATCCAAATAAGTTCACTTTTGTAGGTTCAACTATACAAGGTGATGACAAAGGAGAAGCTCATCCAATTTCTCCAACAAAATGCCAATCTCTTTGCTTGAACTCTCGCAAACATGCCATTCATTGATCTCTCTGTAATATCTCATAAGCTGGCAATAAACCCATCAATCCGACCTATAGCACAGAAAAAGCACAATCTCGGAATGGAAAAGAAACAAGCGTCCTTGGAGGAGACCAAAAAGCTCATTGATGCCATCTTCATTCGAGAAATCAGATTCACAACATGGTTAGCTAATGTTGTCATGGTAAAGAAACATAATGGTAAATGGCTCATGTGCATCGACTTCACCGATTTAAACAAAGCATGTCCTAAAGATGCATACCCCTTACCACCTATTGATGCTTTAGTTGATAATTCATCTGGCTTTGGCACCTTAAGTTTCATGGATGCATATTCTGGTTATAACCAGATCATGATGCATCCACCCGATCAAGACAAAACTGCTTTCAAAACTAAGTATGGTAATTTTTGCTATAAAGTTATGCCTTTTGGCCTTAAGAATGCGGGGACTACTTACCATCTACTTATGGATAAAGTGTTCGATAGGAAAATAGGGGAGAACAGGAGGTCTATATTGATGACATGGTGGCAAAAACCAAAACCGGCGAGTCTCATGTCAATGACCTTGTGGAAATTTTTGCACAAGTTAAAAAATACAACGTGAGGTTAAATCCTGAGAAATGCGCCTTTGGCGTCCAAAGAGGTAAATTCCTTGGCTTTTTGCCTACGAGCCGAGGCATAGAAGCAAATCCTGAAAAAGGCTGAGCTGTTTTGAAAATGTAAAGTCTTCGAACTATAAAGGAGGTCCAACGATTAACTGGGAGATTTGCTTCTTTATCAAGATTTTTACCTTGTTTAGCTTATAAATCTTCCTGCTTTTTTCAATTACTCAAAAAGAAAAATAATTTCAAATGGGATGATGAATGTGAAACTGCTTTTTTAAACCTAAAAAACCTGCTTTCAAAACCTCCCATTTTGCAAATACCTGAACATGGCGAAGAACTTTACCTTTATCTATCAATTACTGACTTGGCAATTAGTTCTGTTCTTGTTACAGAAAAGGACAAGATGCAAAGGCCTATTTACTTCATTAGCAAATCACTACAAAATGCCTAGCTTTACTACCCAAAGATAGAAAAACTCACCCCGCCTTAGTATTCTCAGCTAGGCGTCTCCGACCTTATTTCCAGAGTCATACCATTAATGTTCGAACTGAGCAACCGCTACAGCAAGTACTCACAAAACCAGAATTTGCTGAGAGATTAATAAAGTGGTCTATCAAATTATCTGAGTTCGATATCAGATATCAATCCTGAGGCTCCATCAAATCACAATATCTTGCCGACTTTGTTGCCGAGTTTACTGCTCCCAACTCCAACGATATGCCAACACAATGGACACTCTATGTCGACGGCGCCTCTAACTCTCAAGAGTCAGGAGCTGGAATTCTTCTCGAAGATTGTAATGGAATTGTTTTAGAACACTCCTTATGCTTCTCTTTTAAGACCAGCAACAATCAAGCCGAATATGAAGCACTAATTGCAGGCCTAAGGTTAGCCATTGAGTTAAGCATTTCTGAAATAAAGGTACATTGTGACTCTTTATTAGTAAAACAACAGGTAAATAAATCTTTTCAAGTCAAAGATCCTCTCTTAACAAAATACCTAGATATTGTCAAATCACTCATGCCTTCTTTTCGAAATTTAAAATTTATCATATTCCAAGGGAACAAAATTACCAAGCTAACATTTTGTCAAAACCCGCAAGTACACAATGACACACTGCCACCCTTTTAAAATCCACACTAATTACACCAAGCATCCATTTCATTAATGTTTGCAACATCAGCAATGGCCTTATATCCAATATCTGAAAACTAGAAACATTCCACCTAAAATTGATAATTTGAAAAAAGTTCGAAGACAAGCTTCATATTTTACATTGTTAAATGATACTCTGTATAGACGAGGATATACCCATCCCATATTAAAGTGTTTAAATAGGTCAGAAGCCGATCTTGCCTTGGCCGAGGCCCATGAAGGAATATGCGGCATGCATATAGGAGCACAGAGCTTATCATTCAAAATTCTCTGAGCTGGTTTTTTCTGGCCGAGTTTACAAAAAGACTGTCATCAAAAGGTGAAAACCTATAAAAATTGTCAAAAACATGCTCCAATGATACATGTACCAGTCGAGCAATTGCATCACTCTGAGGTAAGTTGGCCATTCTATCATTGGGGGATTGACATCCTCGGTCCATTTCCTATTGCACCAGGACAGGTACAATTTTTAGTTATGGCTATTGACTATTTCTCCAGGTGGATTGAGGCATAACCACTGGCCAAAATCACATCATAGTAAATGATTTCCTTTGTTTGGAAGCACATTATATGCAGATTTGGTATACTTCATTATATTATTACTGACAATGGTCATCAGTTTGTCGACCATAATTTCACATCTTTTTTATAGAACTTAAAAATCCAACAACACTTCTCTTCAGTTGAACATCCGCAGACTAACGGATTAGCTGAAGCCGCAAACAAAGTTGTCTTACATGCTTTAAGAAAGAAATTGGATGATGCAAAAGGACTTTGGGCCAAGCTGGTTCCAAAAATTCTTTGGGGTTATAACACCACTACACATTCTACTACTAAGGAAATCCTATTTTGTTTAGTCTATGGGTCTGATACAACGATTCCTTTGGAGATCTCTAAATCCTTACTAAACACAAGCAACCAATCACAATGAAGCTCGGAGAATTGAACTAGATTTACTTGAAGAAATCCGAGACATAGCCTCTATCCACCACCGAGTAATACAGCAAAACATAGCTCGGCAGTACAATCAGAAGGTCAATCTTCTCTCTTTTCAAGTTGACGACTTGGAACTCAAAAAGACTGAGCAAGCCAGACGACCTCCATTTCATGGGAAACTTGCAGCCAAATGGGAAGGTCCACTCAGAATTCTTGAAGTTCTCGAAAATGGGGCTTATAAGCTAAATCTCTAGATGGTACAATATTACCTAACACTTGGAATATTTCCTCTTTAAAGTAATATTATAGTTAAAAAGACAAGGATAGGCTTGTACTTATTTTCCTACTCACAGGATTTTTTCCAAAAAGAGTTTTGGTTAGAGAGGTATTAACGAGGCAAGCCTACCTGCACCTTTGTAAACAAAGGTCAAACATCAAATACGTCACGACTAAAGAAAGGCCGAGTTATATATCAATCATCCTCTTTTCTCCAATCTCTTTCAAACTAACCTATGACTATATACTATCAAATTAGTCACAAAATATCAAAATGATTTATCCACTAGTGATAACTCTTCAATTCAAATTCGCATCATTTAAACATGCATAATCAAACTCAATCATCAATCAATTACCAAACTAAAAAGTTAACTAACGAGGCATTCTCGTCCAAACAATAAAGTGCACTTCTATCAAAACCTCAATAAAAAATAGGGACCAATAATTCAGTGGCAATCTAAAATAGCCATTACCCAATAATTCACTCATAAATCTACCTACAAATTCATTAAATATCAAACAGTCATTCAGATATTGTCCAAAAGAGATAAGTCTCAAACAACTAACTATTACAAATAGCTAAACCAAACTGGCAAAACTCAAATCCAAACTCATCAAACAATTTGATGTCTAAAAGTAATAAAATCAAATACCATAAGTTCAAAATCAAAATAGAAAGTACAAATTACTTTAAATTATCATCTTCTTCCTCGGCAGCCTCGTCATCATCTACTAAGACCCCATCATGAACCACTTTGCCCGTATCCATTTGTGAGAAATCAATGTCAGGGGCCACAAACTTCACCTGCGTCACTACACGCTCAAATCCCTCCACAAAAGCATCAAGAATCTCAGACTCCCTGCTCTTCTCCATCTCGTTCAATTTGACTGTAACTTCAATTACTTGATTCTTCATGCTGGAAAGACCACTATCCCTCCTTCTTAATAATTCTATGTCTTTACCATAATTATTCTTCTCCGACTTCAACTCTTCTTCTTTCGCAGCTAGCTTCTTTCTCAGATCATCAATTACCATTTCTTTCAAATCAAGCTCTTCCTTTAAATTCACTAATTCATCATTTTTTCTAACAGTTTCTTATGCCTCCTTTTCTGGCTCCGCCAAATACTGGCCATGCGAAAACCCAAAACTTAAAACAACCCAATAGTTATACAACATATAGCTCATCATTTCAAAAGTTTACAAATGAAGTTCAGTTTTAATACCTGAAGATATTGGTCAACAGCAATATCTCCGACCTCATCAATCAAGACAACGTCGGAAGACGCCTGCAACACCTCGTCAACCATAAACCATAAAAGGAAATCTCTTATCCCATACTGAGGAACTATCCCCATCCTCGACAAACTTATGGAGCTTCTCTTGCTTACTTACAAATGCCAATAGCTCTTTCAAAGGAATTTCCTTCTCCTTCTTCGTCACATCATCACCCAAATTTATAATATTGGCCTTCCTTTACTTGAAAACAATGCTCTTCTTCTTAGGGGCTGGTTGATTCACCTCTCCTTCTCCATTAATTTTTTTAGAATTTGAAGATGAACCCTCTTTGTCAAAATTCTTTGTCTTCAGACGAGTTCTCAAGCCCGTTGCCGATACACCCGGATACTTTTCTCTTATAAAACAAATAAACAGTGTCAAAAATACAGTCAAATTGTCAACATTTTCAAAAAATAGCTTATCAACCCTCCCCAAGGTAGTTCACCACAGGCGTTTTGTCTTCTTCCCATGGAAGCAAATCCACGACAGATATCCAATTTTCTCTATCAACAACCTCAACCAAGTACTCTATTATACACTCATTCCAAGGACTTATCTCCTCTGGATCTAATATATGTTGTAGTTGTGAACACCAAAATAGAGAAAACTTCTCACCTAAATACTCATCTAAATAGAATGGAAAATCCTCATCCACCAACTTTACTTTCAGAAATATTTTCTTGAAATCTTTGAAAGATGACTTATAGAGATTGAAAACTGAAAAACTAGGAGCACTATTTAGATTAACCTAAACCCACTTCCAAACTCCTTTAGCTTGAAATAAAGAGAAAAACAACTCAAGAGAAGGTTTTATTTCCAGAAACTCCATTAAAATTTCAAAACATCTTAGAAAAGCCCAACCATTTGGATGGAGTTGAGACGGGGGACAATTTAGTTGTTTCAAAACATCACACTCAAAAATGGTAAAAGGCAATTTCACACGAAGTTCTTCAAGAACACAGCTATGCATGTAAAAAATATTCAAAATCTATTTTTTTATGAAATACACGATCAGCACTAGTGCATGGCAGCAACTCAACCCTCACTCCAGAACCTTTCCTAACTATCTTCGACGCATCAATCTCACCCACACTACCCTCATTAACAAACAATGAACCTCGACTTCTCACGTCCTCATTTACCCATTTGTAAGAACCATCTTCTTCATCTTTATATTTTTTCTTCCCTTTTTTTTTTATCACCCATGGACTCTTAAGAAAAGAAAAAATTGACAAGTAGAAGAGGTTATTAGAAATCCTCTTGAATTTTTCACCACTGCGAAAAATTGAGGCAAAATCTGGAATTCAAGGAAAAAACTCAAAGTATTAGATAATATGTCATTCAAATCACTTTGTGTAACCTATTCATGAACAGTATGGGTTTACAGCGTAAGAAGAGAGGTCAATTGGTTGAGAGTCTCTGGGGTGAGATCTTCAGGAAGATTTGGTTTTGGTAATTCCTCCATGATCAGAGTCGAGGTGGGTACTTTCTCCTCATCGGTAATCCTGTCCAAAACAGTCAAAAGTTCAGCCAAGTCAGCATCAAGCGGGCTAGAGACAGTGGCTGAAGGTTCCTTTACAAGTTTGGGACTTTGTTGGAAAGATGGTCCAGATTGGTCCATTGGACTTGAATGATTTTGGGATTTTGGAGTAGCCTGAGGAGAAGGCATTATTGCCCTGGTATCTCGAACAGGTGAGTCAATATTTTGTGAAAGAGGGGGATTGATGATAAGATTGACATCAATCGGAGAAGAAAGGGTAGAGTTATTCACAGTTTGAGGTGAAGGAGATTTTTCTTTATTCGAATCTATTGGATTTTGTTCTTCAATAACTGACGAATCGATAACTTGGGTAGGAGTGACAATGGTGGTTATCGGCTAAACAGGTGATGAAGGTTTTTGGGCTTCATGTGTGTGATGAGAGGTTGTTTTGTCACTGGAAGAGGACGAGCTCAAGTGATGGCCTTCTTACCTTTCTGGATCGATCTGTATTATTGGCAGAAAAGGAGTAGATTGAGTAGTCCTCCCAGCCTTTGTCATGATAAAGATAATCATGAGTAAAATAAAAATAGAAGTTGATGAGACTAAAGCTAAAATTAGTGAAAAATTATACCTGGGTAGGTCTTCTAGGTTTGAGATGTGGAAATGGAGAAGAAGTATCTGATGATTCATTTGAATAAGAATTCTTGGAAGAAGAGGAGGTAATTTGATTGGTGGAAGGTTTATGACTTCCATCGGAGGAGCTCTCACTCGATGATTATTTCTGAAATAAAGAGTATAGAGATTATGGTGCGTGAAATTAGAACTCACACAACTTCACCGGCAAGTGCACCGGGTCATCTAAGTAATATCTCAGGTGAGTGAGGGTCGATCCCACGAAGATTGTTGGATTGAGCAAGCAATAGTTATCTTGCTGAAATTAGTCAGGCGAAATAGAAAAAGAGTGGTTGTTGTAGGCGCATAAAACAAGGAAATAAAGAAAGCAGTAAAGAATTGGTGTAGAAACATGGTGAAAATTGTTAAGGCCTTGGAAATGCTTATCTTTCCAGATTAATACCTCTTACTGACTATTGTAACAACGAATGATTCATTCTATGGCAAAGTTGTAAGTGATTAAACCCCAATTCCTTGGACCCTTTTAATCTCCTCTGATTCTCATCAAAAGCCAGGGTCAGTAGTCATTCGAATCGAACGAGGGTGAAGCTCAACGTAATTCAATCTCTCTTGATCCTATTTAAAATGCCACATACAAGGTCAGATCTTTCGGATCGGAGAATGAAGCTCAGTATTCTAGTCTTAGCGCCACAGAAACTTCAATCACCCAAAGCTAACCAGATTTTATGTCACTTATCTAATTAGCCCAGGCAATTTACAATTTAGGAGATGTATTCTCAAGCTGTAGTTCAATACTATCCGATCAGGGACTCGCAAGAACTCATGTAGAAAAAGGGGTCATACTTCCATTCCACCTTAGATTCATTTAGATGAAGAACGACAATACATCATAGAATGGAATCATATATATATGAAAATAGAAAAGTAATAGTATTAATCCATGGGAACAAGCAGAGCTCCTAACCTTAACCAGGAGGTTTAGTTACTCATACTTTACAGAGAAAACAAAGAAGATCTGAAATTAATATTCCGTGTGTGTCTAAATCTCCCCTCCCGAGAGGCGTGATCCTCAGAAGGAAGGAAGTCCCTTATTTATAGTAAAAACCTCTAAGACTAAACCTACAAGATGTTAATTTTAAATTTAAAAGTTACAAAGATAAGACTAGATAAGCTAAGGAGTGCTAAAATCCACTTTGGGCCCACTTTGGTCATGTGCTTTAGTCAAGCCTGGCATTCAACTTGGAGTATGGGCGTTGAACGCCCATAAGGGAGGTGATCTCTCTGTCTTCTTCTCCTTGGCAGGCGTTGAACGCCAGTTTTGGGCGTTCAACTTAGGAGGTTGGTCCTTCTTGGGCGTTGAACTCTAGATGTAGACGTTCAACGCTAGTTGTGGGCAATGTTTCTAGAAAAGAAGTATAGACTATTATATATTATTGGAAAGCTCTGGAAGTTAGCTTTTCAACACCATTAGGATCGAGTCAATTAGACAGAGGTCAGGATATGCTCATTCGAATGCACAGAGGTCAGGATTGACAGCATCTGCTATCCTTTCTTCGTCTCTGAACAAGATTCTGTCAAATTCGCCCAAAAATCACCTAAAATCATAGAAATAACACAAAAACTCAAAGTAGCATCCAAAAATGAATTTTGCACTAAAACATAGTAAAAATTAATGAAATCTAACTAAAAGCACTTAGAAAATGCTAGTAAAAAGGGTATAAGATATTCACTTATCTCACTTTCCCTTGAAGCTCATATGTATTGGCACCCTTTAGAATTAGAATCTGGATGATATTATTGACTTTCTTCTTTGAGTTTTTCTTGATTCTTGAACACAGATTTTTCTGTTGGTGCTTTGCACCTTTTGAGCCTAGTCGTGACTCTAAGCGTTTTGGTTTCAAGTATTACCACCTGATACATAAACGCCACAAGCACTTAACTGGGGGAACCCTTTTGATTCGAATTTAACTTTACTTAAATTCCCAGATAGTGGTGCTTAGAGTTCTTATGCGTACTCTTTATAGCATTGGATCACGACTTTAAATGCTCAGTCTCAAGATTTTCTTGACACCTTCACACCACAAGTATATAGTTAGGGACAACAACTCTTTTGAGCTTTTTAGGCCAATTTTGACCCTCCTAACCATTGATGCTCAAAGTCTTGGACCCTTGTTCCTTTGTTCTTTTATTTTTCTTCTTATTTTTTTTCTATTTCTTTTGCTTCAAGAATCAATCTTTTTTATGTTTCAGAGAATCAATAATACTTCTCTAAATTCACTGTTCTTTTAAGAACCAATATGCTCAACCTCAATATCAATTATGCACAGTTAATTTATACATTTAGAAAATAAAGGTAAAGCCATAATTTTGAGGTAAATAGAACAACTCATAATATATAACTCAAAATCTCATGCATTTTACTACTTCTTTTTCAAAAATTTTCTTTTTAAGCTTAGTGGGCAATTCATGAGACATCTTTAACCATAAAAAAATTGAAAATAAACTAATAAAGCAAAATCCTAAGAGTGATCATGCAAAAGCTAGAATAGAAAACAAAAAATAGAATAAAATACTGAAAAACAGAAAGGGGGGTGAAACTCAACCACCTCGGTGCTGATGGTTGCTCAAGCTGTACTCTTTTGTGAAGATGATTCACCTTCCTTTGGTGCCATTGATGATAATGTACACCTAGAGCTCGTTCTGCAACACTAAACTTAAAAAGTTTGCTTGTCCCTAAGCAAAAAAAACTTGGTCCCCTGTTGGCGTTTAGATGCCAGGACTGCTTCCCTTATGGGCGTTGAACACCCATGCTCTCCTCTCCCTTCTGGCGTTGAACGCTAGTAAGGGGCACCCTCCGGGGTGTTCAGTTTCTCTCCTATGCGTTTCTGTTTCTATTCTAATGGCTACACATGATCACAAACGTTAGAAAAACTAAGAAAACTATGAAAAATAATAGAAAATAAAATAATATGAAATCAAACTAAAATAATAGAAGAAAAATAGAAAAGAAGAAAATACTATAGGATATTTATGGTTGGGTTGCCTCCCAACAAGTGCTTCTTTAATGTCATTAGCTTGACACTTGATTGTTGACTTTTCTTTGTCTTCTTCCAGTTGCTTAAAAGAAATGACTCCAAGGAAAAAGAGGAGGAGATTAGTGCCCTTAAATTTGAATTCTTCCTAACAAGTTTTCTTTTTTTGTTTTCAGCTTGATTCTCCTTGCTTGTTAGGATAGGAGTTAGATTCTTTTTTGCTGACCTTCTCTTTTTCATGGATATCATCTTTGGTTCCTTGGTCACAATCCCTTTTTCAGTACATTTCTTAATTATCTCTACCACCCTGAATTCAGGATTTGGGTGTTGTGTACTGGGTGGAGTGTACCCTTCATTAAGAACCTCTGGAATTGGTGGTTCAGTGAACTCACCCTCTATGTAGCTCTCTGCTTCATTAGAGTGTACATTCCCATAATTGTTTTTCTCATTTACAACTTTTCTTGTTTGTGCATCTTTTTCTTCTTCCATGTGTAAGGGTGAAGAGTTCTCTAATTCACTGGGGTATAGACTCCTTTGAATATTTCCCTCACATTCTTTTGTATGAATTTGCATTGCTTCTCTTGTGAGGGAGTTTGCTTGTTTCTCTGCCCAACGCTTGGTAATCACCTCCGCATGCCCCTCTATATTTTTGACACTCATTCTCATATCTTGTATGCAATCTTGGGCGACATCCCCTAATTCTTTTATGGTAAGCACTAAAGCTGATAGTTCTGAATAAGAAGATGATAATTCTTGATATGAATAATGAGATGGTGGCTCTTGATATGAGTAAAAGGAGCATAGTTCTTCGTATGGATAGAGAGATAGTGGTTCTTGGTATGAGCAAGCAGGAGATGAGGATGGAAATTTTTTAAAAATTTCCTCTGTTATTTGCTCCAGTTCTTGGCAGGCAAGATCAAAAGATGATAGTTCTTGATATGAGCAAGAAGATGAAGGTTTTTGATAGGGATAGAGAGGTGGTGGTTCTTAGTATGAATATGGAGATAGTGGTTCATGATAGATGGAGTATAGAACATTGACTTCTTGTTGCTCTTGACCTTGTCAACCAAAATTCGGGTAGTTCCTCCATCCACAATAATATAAATCACTTCTTGGATGTGAGTAGTAACCCATGTGATCTCTTTCCATGATTGGCCTTCAGCATAAAATACCAAACAAGATTAAACGCACCAGGTGGTAAACAAAAAAGCAAGAATTTTTTTTAAACTAAAAAGTCAAAAATAAATAAAAAATAGAAAAAAGTAATTAAGAATTTCGAAAAAAATTAGAAAGAAAGGGGTGTAAAATTTTTCAAAATTCAAAAAGTAAGAGAAAATACTAGAGAAATACCAAACTTAAAATTTGAAATTAAATGAAAGTAAACTAACTAAAACAAAATTCAAAAATCAATAAAAAGATAATTAAGGTATAAATCGAAAATTAAAAAGGATAAACCAGATAAAATTCAAAAATCAAAAGGAAAGGTAATTAAACAAAAACTATTACGAGACACCAAACTTTTAAAATTAAAATAGGATAAAGCAACTAATTAACTAACAAGTTTTTGAAATTAAAAATGAAATTTTCAAAAATTAGAGAAGAAAAAGTCAAATCAAGATTTTGAAATTCAATTTTTGAAAGAAAAAGTAAAGAAATACCAAACTTAAAATTTAAAACAAGATGAAGCAAACAATTAATTAAAAATATTTGAAAATCAAGATAGAAGATTTGGTTTTTAAAAAAAAAATTCGAAAATTAAAAGGAAAATGTCAAATAAAGATCTTGAATTTCAAAATTACAGAAAGAAAAACTAAAGAAACTCTAAACTTTGAAATTTGAATTTAAAATATGGAAAAGATGAGATAAGATATCAAAGTTTGAAATTTAAAAAAAAAAAGATAAAGATTAAAGATCAAGAAAGATAAACAAGATATGATTTGAAAATTTAAAAAAAAATTGATTAAAAAAAGAAAAAAAAGATTTGAAATTTTTGAAATTTAAAAAGAAAAAAATATTAAAAGACACCAAACTTAAAATTTGAAATTAAATAAAGATAAGATAACTTAAAACAAAATTTTGAAAATAAAGAGAAAGATAAGTAAGATAAGTACGAAAATTTAAGGAAAATAAATAAACTAGTAACCAAAAATTAAAAAGAAAATCAATATACAATCAAGACAAAATCGAAAATCAAGAGAAAGTTGAGAATTAAGAAAAAGATAAATAAGATAAAGATCAAAAATCAAGATATTCGAGAATTAAAAAGAGAATTAATTAAAAGAAAAACTAACGGGACACGAAACTTAAAATTTAAAATTAAATCAAAATAGGACAACAACAAAAATTCGAAAATTAAAAAAAAGAAAGATAAACAATATTAATTATAAAAATTTAAAGAAAAAAAACTAAAAGAACACCAAACTTAAAAATTTTGAAATCAAACAAGGAAAAACACCTAAGAAAATACGAACAAAAAGAAAGCAAACAAGAACAATTTTCAAAAATCAAAAAGAAAAAGAAATTAAATGAAAACTAATAAAAATGCCTGATCTAAGCAGCAAGACAACCGGTAGTTGTCAATCACGAACAATTCCCGGCAACGGCGCCAAAAACTTGGTGCGCGAAATTAGAACTTGCACAACTTCACCGGCAAATGTACCGGGTCGTCCAAGTAATACCTCAGGTGAGTGAGGGTCGATCCCATGAGAATTGTTGGATTGAGCAAGTAATAGTTATCTTGCTAGACTTAATCAGCCAAAATAGAAAAAGAGTGGTTGTTGTAGGCGCATAAAGCAAGGAAATAAAGAAAGCAGTGAAGAATTAGTGCAGAAACAATGGTGAGAAATAGTTAACGCCTTGGAGATGCTTATCTTTCTGGATTAATACCTCTTACTGACTATTGTAACAACGAATGATTCATTCTATGGCAAAGCTGTAAGTGATTAAACCCCAATTCCTTGAACCCTTCTAATCTCCTCTGATTCTCATCAAAAGCCAGGGTCAGTGGTCATTCGAATCGAATGAGGGTGAAGCTCAACGCAATTCAATCACTCTTAATCCTACTCAAAATATCACAGACAAGGTCAGATCTTTCGGATCAGAGAATGAAGCTCAGTATTCTAGCCTTAGCGCCATAGAAACCTCAATCACCCAAAGCTAACCGGATTTTATGTCACTTATCTAATTAGCCCAGGCAATTTACAATTTAGGAGATATATTCTCAAGCTGTAATTCAATACTATCCGGTCAGGGACTCGCAAGAACTCATGTAGAAAAAGCGGTCATACTTTCGTTCCACCTCAGATTTATTTAGATGAAGAACGACAATACATCATAGAATGGAATCAAACATATATGAAAATAGAAAAGTAATAGTATTAATCCATGGAAACAAGCAGAGCTCCTAACATTAACCAGGAGGTTTAGTTACTCATACTTTATAGAGAAAACAAAGAAGATCTGAAAATAATATTCCGTGTGTGTCTGAATCTCCCCTCCCGAGAGGCGTGATCCTCAGGAGAAAAGAAGTCCCTTATTTATAGTAAAAACCTCTAAGACTAAACCTACAAGATGTTAATTTTAAATTTAAAAGTTACAAAGATAAGACTAGATAAGCTAAGGAGTGCTAAAATCTACGTTGGGCCCACTTTGGTCATGTACTTCGGTCAAGCCTGGCGTTCAACTTGGAGTATGGGAGTTGAACGCCTATAAGGGGGATGATCTCACTGTCTTCTGCTCCCTGGCTGGTGTTGAACGTCAGTTTTGGGCGTTCAACTTAGGAGGTTGGTCCTTCTTGGGCATTGAACTCCAGATGTGGACGTTCAACGCCAGTTGTGGGCAGTGTTTATAGAAAAGAAGTAAAAACTATTATATATTGCTGGAAAGCTCTAGAAGTTAGCTTTCCAACGTCGTTAAGTCCACGTCAATTGGATCTCTATAGCTCAAGATATGCTCATTCAAATGCACGAAGGTCAGGATTGACAACATCTGCTATCCTTTCTTCGTCTCTGAACAAGATTCTGCCAAATTCGCCTAAAAATCACCTAAAATAATAGAAATAACACAAAAACTCAAAGTAGCGTTCAAAGATGAATTTTGTACTAAAACATAGTAAAAATTAATAAAATCTAACTAAAAACACTTAGAAAATGCTAGTAAAAAAGGTATAAGATATTCACTTACCATATTAACACAAGAATTCTAGAAGAATGATTGATAGAGAGAATTAATCAAGTTGTTACCTTTGTCGATCTGGTAGTCTTGACCGAAACTCTTTGTGCTTTTTGTCTTGGATGTTTGGAAGTTTCAATGGTCTCGATTTTCCTCTTTTGAGTTCTTTTTGGGGATGCCTCAGTTCCTGGAGGAGTTTTAATCGAGGATTCCTTTATTTCGTCCAATCACTACAAGAAAACACGTTTTTTGCTACGCTTTTAAAGCATGGCGAAAAGTTGAAAAAAGCGTAGCGATAGCTTTTCACCACGCTTTTGAAAGGGTCACAACTGCAAGGGTGCCGGTTGCTCTATCGCCACGCTTTTCGTGACCTATCGCCACGCTTTTTTTTGTCTCATTTTTCACAAGTTGCCACGTTTAAAAGCGTGGCCATATGTGGGAGATATGGCCACACTTTTGAAGTGCAGCAATACTAAGACATGGCCACGCTTTCAAAGCGTGGCAATAACGAGATATGGCCACGCTTTTAAAAAGCGTGGCGATAGCGAGAGATACGGCCACGCTTTAAAAGCGTGGCGATAGCCTTATCAAATTAAAAAAAATTATCTTTTTTCTAACTTTACCTTCATCGCTGCACAATATAAATTTTCAATCTTTTTTATTACCAAACCTATAAATATAATATGCAATTTTTATAACAAGACAAATCAAACAGTAATTAGTGACATATAATTTTTGCTATAATTGTTTTATACATTAAAAAAACTAATACTCAAATACAAAATAAATCTCGAGTTCAAATTCCAAAACTAAAAATTGAAGAAAAATACAGAATTAATACAAACTTAAACCCCAAGTCCTTTGCTATTCTTCCTTCCTCTAACCTTCTCAAACTTCCTTAGATCGTACATAAGGGTTGATATAGCTGTAAGGAACACCAGAAGCAGGACCCAAGTGTTTCATAGCTTCCCTGAAGTTCTTTGGGCCTCTAAGAAGGACCTACATTCATGCAACAATATATAAACCATTTCCTAAAATTAACTTTTAAACACGAGAAGATCAATCTACATTTCTAGTATTTCTATAAAATATGAATCCGTAGAAAAGAAATCCATCAAACATATTCTTTTCATATCGATGCATACAATATATTTCTGGTAAAGAGACTTAAATGGAGATGAAGGTTTAACATTTAATAGGTGAAGCTATACTGTTATGAGTAAGAAATTGTCATCTCCTTGACATTCAGTTATTTGAGACAATAACTTGAGTGGTTCATGAGTTTGTTTACAATGGCCAAAGTTGTGTCACATGGTCAAAGTTAAAAATGGCAAACCTGAAATACAGCTCAACCTTTTG
Organism: Arachis ipaensis; assembly: GCF_000816755.2. Lineage (NCBI taxonomy): Eukaryota > Viridiplantae > Streptophyta > Magnoliopsida > Fabales > Fabaceae > Arachis > Arachis ipaensis. Next base: position 114,014,901 of record NC_029792.2, read on the forward strand.
CCTTTGCCTGTTTATCCAATGATCGCAACAAGGACAAGATAGCAATTTCTTCTTCATCTGGATCTAGTACATCTCCAACTTGAATCAACACCTAGAACAAGAAACAAAAATAAACGTCCACAATGTTAAAGTGATAAATCTTAAACCAAAACCTTACAACTACTTTATAACTTCATATTCTGATTCTATGCACATTGACAAAAGAGACTAGTGAATAAATTAAAATTAAAACTAAAAGCTATCAGTTTCTAAAAACAGGACACGTACCGTTTCTCCACCAGTCCATAAGTCTTGACCATCAGAGCTCAATACACCAGCCATTTGAAGTGCATATCTAGCCTGCTTAAGATCTCCATGTAGATCTTCAACTATTAAAGAAAAATTGGTTTTAGTGAGATGCATAACAATAGAAAAACTTGTAACGAAGTTGAACATTATCTCTAAAGCTAATTAACAAGAAGACACTCATAAGCAGGTTAATAGAATCAATCAGTGAAAAACATCCCCATCCACTGAAACTTTCACTTTGACATTGAGAATTTCATACTAAAGTTCCACCATACAAGGCAATCAAATTAGAAGAACATAATAACAATTATCTTTTGTAGATTGCAAATAAATGAAGAACATAATACTAGATTAATAACATTGATAATTTTTTTTCTCTTTGGTGTAGATTGCAAATAAATGAAGAACAGCAAAGGTCCTTGTAGCAGCAGGGAAGAAAGTATTAGGACACAGAATGAGATGACTGAGTAATAATTATAACAGTTAGAAAGTTGATCAAAGTAGTTGAATATTTTTTCTAATTGGTATTAAAAATTTCATTGATCAAGTGTTATGTTCAATAGAAGCATGCAAACTGAATTTGGTGGATAATATGTTGAATCAATTTGGATCATAATTTTTCAGGTGCAGAGACATTTGAAGCTTAAAATTTAAGCATAAGGAAAGTACTTGCAATCATAACACATTCAACAAAAATGATATTAAAGCTTAAAATTGAAGCATAAGGAAAGTACTTGCAATCATAACACATTCAACAAAAATGATATTAAGCTCAATCTGTCATATTCTTTCAAGCTTAAAAGCTTAATCTGTCATGTTCTATTAAGCTTAAAAGCTCAATCTGTCATGTTCTATTCTATTCGATAATTCCATAACACCCAAAAATAATATTAAGCAAACAAAATAAATCAATTCAACCAACACATTCAACACAACACAGCCACAACCAACTCATGCACTTTTAAAACATTCATATATTAAAAACTGTAATTTTTAAAAAAATTCAATTACAAAATTACAAAAATTATAGAAACTTGTAGATTTATTAAACCTATATTTGATTAAGTATAAATTAGCAATTACATAAGAATAGCTTTAACGAATTATCATTCGAACAAAATTTACTTTAACAGATTTTGAAAGCATTTAGCAAAGAGTAATGCCATGAATCAATATGAAATTTGGTAGAACTCAACCAAAATTTCTCAAGATTCAAATAAAAATTCACTCTCAACTAGAATTACATAGCATGTCTTTGATCATCATAGTAGAAATCCACCTCACAAGAATTTAAAGCAAGGATATTGGATCTAATAATACAAAGTTTATTAATAAATCTAAATACAGGACATAGTTTTCTAAATCAAATTAAATATGTTGATTAGAAGGTGCTAATCATGTGTTGCGCAATAACTAAAAGCAATTTAGAGTTGAAAAGCCTGAAAGCAATTGGATATGAAAAGCTCCATAGTAGCTAAATAATGGAGATAGAAAGTTGCTAAGATTCCTCCCATAAACCTGAGTCCCAGGCTTTATAAATATACACATGGACATATATATCCCTATATATATAACTCTTAGCTAGAAATAATGGATCAGCAGCTATCTAGAAATTTTTATATTATTAAAATTTTCATATAGTCTCCTAGCTAGTCCAACCTAACAATACCTTTATTAATGATATAAAAGTAGAGAATTTTAATTCAAAATGCTAGATTTTAATTAATAACATCAAATACATGAACACTTTTGTATTTAAAAGAATTTCTTTAGAGCACTAATTGGACTGAATTTTCTTTTTAAAACTTTTAATGCGAGAAACTGAGAATTATAGCAAAGTGAAAATAGCAAAGAAGCAGCAAAACAGAAAGTGAAAAAAAAACTATAGAAATCCCTGTCAATAATTAAAAAATGAAATGAATATTTCATATGAAACGGTAACAAGATTGTTACCTTTTTAGTTGACTTCAAAGAGAACCAACTACTTGAAGATGGTGATGGCTGCAATGGAGAACTACCTGCATTATTGCTAACTACTGAAACTGGATTTTCAAGACGAAAGAAGGAATATAGAAACCAAAGGAATACAAATGCCCATATTCAGTAATAGTGGGAATAAATCACCATTTGAATCAACTTCTTTTTCTTTATGCCTTTTCTTCTGGATAAACAAACCCAAATAGTAAGCACTTTTCCTAAATAAACATTAAGATATCAATTACCACAATAATACTAAAAGTTAGAAAATATTTACAGCTATTAATACATCCAAACCATCTATTGTGGGAGGTTTCAAGTTTTTTAGCTCAACTGAAAAACAGAAGTTCACAATCAACATATGCCAACAGCAACAAGAATTACCATCGTGAAGTCTTCAACTACTAAAAAAATTTATATTCAAACCAAACAATGGCAAACAAATCTAGAAGTACAAAAACTCACCACCACTAGAAAGAAGATCTTGTGTTATTGGTTGGCCGGATTGTGCCAAAGAAATGAGCTACATTTCAGAACACGTAAGCACTCTAGAAAGAGTTCAACATCACATTCCAACTAAAAAATAACATGAATTCACCTGCATAGCAATGATGAACTCTACAAAACCAAGATATCTTTGTCGCTTTGAATCAGCGATAGCCCACACCTTCAATTTTGGCAAATCGGAGCACATAAATAAACAATTCAGTTAAAACTTGAGAAGAAATCAACTGTGATACATATCAGCTAAGCACAACTCCTACAAACAACTCAACCATTCATAGCCAGCCAGCATCTATATAATCAGAAGCTAGAGAGTTCAAAACTAATCAAATATAAAGCTGAAACTAACCACTATCATTAGAATCAATAATTGCAATGAAAAACAAAAAATACAAAACCTGCTTAAGATCCTGGCGAGACAAATAGAACATACCTCAAAGTTGCACCTGCTAATACTTATATGGATAGTATAATTATACAAATAAATTCTGATAAACTGGGAATTGATGAAGCCACAGCTCCAGAACCATTCAAACTCACCTGCAATGTAAAATTACATTATTCTCGTTATTTAAGAGTTACTACTCTATTCGTAAATCTAATCAAGTTTTTTTAACTATACAAGAAATCAAAGATACATAGTATAATTCGAGTAGCATATGCAAAACTGTCAATACTTTAGTTTATATACGGATAACAAATTTAAACTTTTTGACATCAACAAGGACAGGGAAGCAGTACTCACTTCATGCACAACACAGACTATGATCTTTTGTCATTCAAAGTGTGAAATGAAAGTATCAAGTCAAGAAACAAAGATGACTATTCATTTAATATGGTATATTATATTTAATCATTCTGAATTTGTAACAAAATAGGTACTAATTAGCTACGAATGTAAACAAGGTGTTTGCTTTTCTTTATTCCAGGTTTTTCTGAACATTAAATTAAGAAAAATCCTAGCCAACCCTCAATAGTCAATATTATAATAGCTATGCAATTACAAGGCAGAGATGTAACCATGTTGCCCAAGTCAATTTGAATCTAAATTGTTTTTGTTTTTACTCTGTTGCTTTCAGATTTTATTAATGGCTATGAAAACGGGATAAGTATAGCACCTCCTAATCAGAATTTCATGTAAGATATTCAAATTATTTGGTTACAAATAAAATTTAATCAAAAGACACTTACATAAGGACCATGAAATTCCTACCACCACCTGCCCAGGGACCAACTCATGGCGAAGAAAGTGTTGATGGCCGAAGCAGAGCTTGCAACAGAGCACGACAAAGCAGCGACGATGACAGAGCGCAACGACCTTGACGACAGAGCACGACAGAGCAGCGATATAACGGAGAGATAGAGAGGTCGATGGTGAGACCAGCCGTGAGAGAGGTGAGACTCAGTGAGCTTGAGGGTGAGAGTGGCGAGTGAAGAGAGAAGAAACTCAAAGGAGGTGTAGGGGTTCTTCGTCGTGGTTAGGGGTTATTCGACGGAGGCATTGCGAGCGCCGGCGACTGGCGACGTTCCTCGCAGAGTGCTATTAGGGGTTCTTCGTTGTGGTTAGGAGTTTTTTGATATGGGATTCTTTGTTGTGGTTAGGGGTTCTTCATGAGGCACAATGAAGAGAGAGTTAGGGTACAGTGAGGCACAATGAAGACAGCGTTAGGGTTAGCTAGGGTTAATCGTCCGGGTGTTCTTCATGGAGGGCTTTCAACTGAGCTAGGGCAATTGGAAGAAGGAGAAAGACTGGAAGAGTAGATGACTTTGTAATTGGAAGCTAGCTAGGGCAATTTTAACTTAGAATTTCGAAGCAAGGGATGACCTTGTAAAATTTTTTTTTTGGAACTTTTTGGCAACGCTTTTGAAGCGTGCCAAAATAGTAATAAGAAACGGCCACGCTTTTAAAACGCTCCAGTAGCAAAATCCTGTCGCCATGCTTTGAAAGCGTACCTATTTCTCTCTATGGCTATGCTTTTTGAGCGTGGCAAAAAAAGCATGGCTAAATCTCGAATCAGTTGTCACCCTTGTAAAAGCGTGGCTGTTGATCCCTTTCGCCATACTTCTAAAGTGTAGCAAGGAAAAACGTAGCCAAATCTCTATTTAATCGCCTCCCTCAAAAAAGCGTGGCCATTGATCACTTTTGGCTACGCTTTTAAAGCGTAGCAAGAAAAAAGTGTGGCCATAGGCCTTTTTTCTTGTAGTGAATGAGCGATTATATTGAGAATAATAATTTCTCCACCATTCGACAAAAGATTTGGTGACAAAGTCACTATGAACATAAGGAAGATGAGAGTAATGACTCCGATTCTTGTCACTAATATCGAGGCATCTTTTGATTTCCTCTTTCGATTTGAATTCGAAATGACAAAGAGATTTGCTTTTCGAGGAAAGGGAGACGGTAGAGCTTGTGAAAAATCCATTTGTCTTGCAACATAATGGGGGGCTTGAAGGGTCATCTTGAATTGTTCTTTTTTGTATTGAGGTATTTCTAACAGCAAGAAAAATAGCCCAACTTGCATTATTCAAAGTATTGTCATTATTGTCGGTAGGAAAAAGGAGGCGTTCAAACCAAGCTGGGCCACAATTTCGATATAGGAAAAGAGCAAACATCAGTTCTTCATTTCAAAAACTCTTACATAAATGAAGTATTGAAAAAACTACCCAAAAGAGTTCTTCAGTCGAAGTGGTGTCTTTAAAGTTTGGTTGGAGAGTGACCAATCGAAAACCTTCAATATGTTGCTTTTCCGAAGTAGTGATCCCAGCTCGCTTCATATGCTTTTCGAAAATGGCATTTAGCCAAAGTTGTAAAAGCCATAGGGGACCCCCTGCATTAATCAAAGACCTCTTTCGAAGGCAGTCGACTAGATGCCCCCAATTCGTCATATAGATTCCCTAAGATTAGTTTGGCCAAATTGAACTTATGGCCTTCAAGAAGTAGGGCAGCTAGAGGGATAAATAATTTCTGCATCTAGATACTTCTCGAGCAAAAGATGATAGCATTCAGCCAGTAATACAAAAAGGCCATGCTTTCGTCATCGGTGACAGGACTGTCTTCTTGACCCATATTATGTTTGATAAAATCACCATAAGAAATTTTCTAAATTATCTTGTAAGATTTGGTAGGTTTTGTGTCAAATGTAGCTATAGAATTGCTCATCGAGACCCTAGTAATAGCAGCTACATCGAACAGTGTGGGTCCAACCATTCCACAAGGGAAATGAAAATTGTTTTTGATTTTATTCCAAAAGTAGAGTGCAGCACCATTCATCCAATGATGGGTAGTTGGATTGAAATGAGAAAGGCGAAGAAGTTTGTGAATACCTTGCGCTTTCCAAGCCTCACCTTTTACTGGTTCGAGTTGTTGTAGCAAGAAAATCATCATTTTTGAAAGTGATTTTGGGATTATTTCTGAATGGTTTTTTGCCCTCGATGAAAGGTGCTATGAAGAAGAGTTGTTTGATAAGCAAGTCTTCCCCTTCGACACTTGGGAAGATTTGGGCATTCTTCTTGGATTGCTCAGATGTTTGCAATGGACTAACAAAGCAACAAGTATCGTCTTCCGCGACAAGGAGCCTTTTGTCATTTGGTACACTCTCAACGTCCTTAATGACAGTGTCATCGAATTGAGATAGTATTTTCAAGTCATATTAGTCGAAAGTCTCCGTCATAACTTGTTTACCTTTGTCTTGGGTAGTTGAAGTTCCTGGAACTAAGGAAGAAGCCATTGGTGTATGTGAAAAAAAGGAAAGTTAATGTTGATTTGGTTTTGGAGGAAGGAAGTTGTACGATAAATTTGAGGAAAAGATTGTTAAAACTATTGAAAGGAGATAGATTTGGAAAGAAGAATGAGAATTTGAAGGTGAATAATTGACGTTGTTCAAATGGCAAACGTGCTGTTAAGTGAAAGTAAAGGATGTAAGTAAAGTTTCTTTACCATTTTATATTTCATTTTCTCAAAATTTGAAAGAGGAAAACTTCTTTGAGAAGGGAAAGTGGAAGAGAGAGAGACGGTAGTTAATAGAGAACGTGCCGTAGTGGGCGCTAGTAAATGGGCGGTTAGTAAATGCATTTAAAATCAAATTTGTTGATTGTGTTTAAAAAGTCAAGTGAAATAGAATTAAGCGTTTCATTTTCAAATGGTATAAAAAAGACGCATTAATCCTAAAAGGGCAATTCGTTGGTCGAAAAATATGATTTCAAAGACACTAGGGTTGAGGTACAATAAATATCTTTTTGAGGAATATAATTCTTATCGAGAAGGATTTGTTGAAGAAAAGAGGTGGAGCTCAATCGATGATCCTGCTCGAAGGGAAGGAACCAGTGGAGCTGAAGATTGACAGTTACCCATATTGTACAAAAGAGCGAGAACGGTTATTCAAAGATTAATGCACGTGGGAGTTATATTTGAATCTAATTGGTCGAAGATTTCTATAAATAAGTGAAAGATCAAAGAAATAAGGGTTGAAATTTCTTACCAGAAAATGCTCTCGCACACTCACATCGCTAGTAAATTTCTGAGTCTGTTAAGAGCTTTCTTTTTTATAGGGGTTCCTTCTATTGTCTTTATTTTTCCTTTAAATTTTTGTAATTTTTATTCTTCTTGCAAATTTATTTTTCAAGCAAGTTTTTTTTTTGTTTACTTTTAAGATTCAGTATTTTGTCTTTGATTTTAAAAGTCCTTCGATCTTATCAGAAGCAGTTTACAGCTTTATTTAAATTTAATGTTATTCATTTTAGTTCAAGTCAATTTATTTTTAAGTTTACTTTGTTTATCTTTCAGATTTTTTTTATTATTTTATCCAATTAAAAGATTCTTTTGATGTACTTTTAAAAATTAGTACTCAAAAAGAATAGATTTTATTCCTAAACTATTAGATATCAAACTATATTCGATTTGCTAAAAATTGATAAAACAGATAAATAAACAAAACAATTTTGAGAGGGATTTATATTTTGATGGATACTACAATGAAGATGGCAAAAATATCTTCTCATGAAGATGCTTTGGTTAAAAGTGTGGTTTATTTATTTAGCCACACTTTAAACAAAAACAACATTTTTATAAATATTAAAATCTAACCATATAATCCATCATCTAAGGATCAAAAAAAAATATATTCACATAAAAATAATTATAAAATTTTCATTGTAGTATCCACCTTATATTTTATACCAATATTCCAGTGATTTTCTCGCTCCTATATACATTACAAAGTCCACTGTCCTCTATTATTAATTTTTTAAATTTTGCACGTTCTTTTCTCATATTTCTAAACAATGTATTTTTCTTCCGGCCAAAATATACCCCTCGTTACACGTATTAAAAAAATATCATAATTAGAAAATTTTCACAAATAAATTTTGAAAGTTAATTTATGTGTCAAAATGAAAATATTTTTACAATACATTTGCCGTTTACTTTTGACTGTTAATACTTATTAAATATCAACAAAAATACTGTCAACTTGCTAGCAGTTTTGATAATTAGTCAACACGTAAATATACTTTTTCTCTGATATTATATTATTGAAGAGTTTTAAAAATAAATCTAATAGTTAATTTATTTTAATAACAATATTATATAATTAATAAATATTATTATTTTAGAAATCTAACAAAAACAGATATACTAACTCTTACAATTAGGCTAACTTAACATACACATTTATGTGGCACATATATTTTATTTTTCTTTGATTTATAATGTGTGCAAAAATTATGTTAACAAAAAAAAATATATGTCAAATTTGTAACTTAATTCCACATGCATAATGTCAAATTGTCAACAAAAATCTGACAATGTCCCATTTTAAAAAATATGTTTGTATTAAAAAATATATTTTAATTTGGATTTTAAAGCATCATTATTCACTTTTCTTGTTTTTAACGAAAAAAGTGTATTAATATGTTGGTGTCATCATCTACATGCACAAAGCTAAGCTAATAATAATAAGAGTAATTACCCAAATCAGTTCCCAAGAATTTTAAAAGCAGACATTTTAGTCTCCAAAAAAAATTAATACACAGATCAATCCCTAAGATTTTATTTCAACAGACAAATCAGCCTCTATTTTATTTTCTGGCAGAATAATTACCCAGATCAGTCTCCAAAGATTTTAAAAGCGGACATTTTAGTCCCAAAAAAATTAATACACAGATCAATCATCAACGTTTCTCTTTGTCAGACATAACAGTTCTCTGTCGAAAAAAAGTAAAATAAAATTATTATTATTTAATAAAATTATTAGAGATTATTTTACAAAAAATTCAAAGTTGAAACTATTTGATATTTTTGTATTTAATATAATCAAAAGATATCCTATTTTAAAAAATATGTTTGTATTAAAATAATATTACGAAAACTAAAATGTCTGTTTTTAAAATTCTTGGGATTGATTTGGATAATTACTCTAATAATAAAGATTGACATATAATAAAAGTAAAAACATATATAAGTTTAGAGTAACTCTCCTGCAGGTTATTAAGTCTCATCCACTACAAATGAAATTTTCATTTTAAATTAAACAAAGAAGAACCATTTTTAATCTCATCTACTTAATTATTACGTGTGCGAATTTGCGTGTCAAATCAGTATTTTCTATTAGTGAGTTACATAAAAAAATGAACCGAAACTATTATGTCTAACAAAAAAAAATATTAGAATTAATGTGTGTATTAATGTTTCTTTAGGACTAAAGTGTCGATTTTTAAAATTTTTTAAAATTGATTTAAGTAATTATTATGCCAAAAAATAAATTAGAGACTGAATTATTTGTTGGAATAAAACTTTGTGAATGTTTTTATGTATTATTTTTTTGGAGACTAAAATATTTACTTTTAAAATTTTTGAAAATTAAATTTAAATAATTATTCTTTATTTTTTTAAAAAGCTTTAAAAACTTGAAAATAAATATCAAATAGTTAATTAAAAATCAAAGGTACAATAAATTTAAGTGTATGCAACAATTTGGTCAACAATTAAAAATTAATAAATAATCCATATTTAAAAATCCCTTAAAAGTTAATTTTTGCTGTGCCAACACTCTGCAACTTGCTTTTTTATGTTTTGAATATTAAAAAGTCCTTAATTTTACATTTTATTCACTCCCTATTCAGAAGAATTGTATATTCAGTGTTTTGACGACTTATTCCATAGTTGTGAATAAAAAATTTACGATGTAATTGTTTTATCTTTAATATTTTTAAATAACTTTTAATAAAATATTTTATTTTTATAATACTATTAAAATATGTATAATAAAAATACATGTTAGCAAGATCCAAAAACTTAATATGTCGTATGCGTAAGCCGATAAGCACGCCAAAGGTCTCAACTGAATTTGATTTCTTGTTTTGAATCCATGCATTGACCAGTGTTGTTCATTCCAATAAGTAAAGCACCCATTAGTGGCACGTATATTTTTTTAATGCCGCCTCCTCTGACAATATATTAAATATATATTCACTGTGGTTACAGATTTACAGTATAATATTTTGATACTATTTTGGTCAATGACTCAATTCTATAGTGTTTATGAATTAGTGTCTAAATTTTATCTAATTTAATTTTTGTAATGAATTTTAATTTTTTAAAAATTATTTATTATTATATTTTTTAAATTAAATATTATTTTTTAATATTTTTAGTAAATAGATATCAACTTTTAAGCACTATAACATTCACCATTTTTATGCCCCCAAAAAGGTAAAATTCATAGAAGATCTAACGTTGTTTTAACCAAAATTAAATGGTTAAATATCTGAGACATGGTGCGTAGTCTCTATCTTTGAGGTTTTATAAAAGCAACTGCTCGGACTAAATCACTACAACTAAAAACAATTACTAAAATTGATTAAAATAAATTTTATTAAAATTATAGTTATTTTATTTCTAAGACAATCAGATCATTTTGATATTGTAATAATTTAAATAAGTAAATTATTCTTTATTAAAATAATTTATTCTAATTAATTTAAACATAGGGTAAACTATCATTTCTATCCACAAAAGTTCTAAATGCGGACAAATCTACTCATAAAATAACGAAATTGAAGTTGTACCCATAAAAAATAGGTTTTGTACGACAAAACTATTCAAAGCTAAAAAACAACCGAAAAATTTCATAATACCCTTCTTCTAATCCTAATTTTTCTCATTTCTTATCCCCTACCTATTCCCACTGCAAATATTGTAAGCAACAAAATTAATTTTCTAAAATTGTCAAAACTAAGAGAGGAAGGAAGGAGCTGCTGGTGGAACTGAGAGCGGCCGTCGCCATTGCCATCGAGCAAGGGAGGAAGAGTGAGAGAGAAGGCTGAAACAGAGAGACTAAGAGAGAATGACAAAACGCGAGGAGAGGAAAGAAGGGATGTGTTGTCGCAACTGAAGCCTCCTTCGAAGTTGCGGCTATCAAAGCTTCCGCTGGAGGAGGACTTTGTCGTTGTCGTTGTAGCTGGAGGTGCAGAAAGGGGAGGGTTGCGATGGAGGCCAGGAATCGTTCTGTCACTGCCGATGAAGCTCGTCGTTGGAGGCATTATCCTTGCTAACGGCTCCAACTTTGAAGGCCACAACATCACTGTCAACAGGCCTTAATTAGTGGTGATGGCGGAGGTGATGGTAGTGGCTTCAGAAATGAAAGAGGCTGTGGATATGGTGGTGGTGGTGGTGAATTTCACCGCCGTGGTGGCTATTGTGAAAGTGGATACAAAAGAAATGGTGGTGATGAAAGTGACAGTTATGACAGTGGCAAGGACTGTGGTTTTGAGGATGGTGGAAGTAACTGGTATTTAGTTATGTTTTCATGGTGTTGTTGCGGTTCTATCTAATTTTTGACCTATGAATCTGGTTGTTTGTTGGGAGAAAATGATGGTGGTAAAATGAAAGAGGCGACGGGAATGGTGGTTGGGGTGACGGTAGTACTGACAGTTGTGGTAGATGTGGATGAGAGTTGAAGAGGAAGAGTTTAGTGGTGATAAAGCTATAAAGGGGTTAGGGATTAGGATGGGTTAGGTTAGGCTAAGAAGGGTAATTTAGAATTTTTGGGTAATATTTTAGGGTTTGGATAGTTTTGTCGTACGAAACCCATCTTTCATGGGTAATGTTGAGTTTAAAAAACTAAACTATGATTAAGATGATGGCTAAACATTATTGGATTAAAAGCCAATTGTATGTGTGATTTGTTTTGTTTAGTGTGTAGAAAATAAATTGAATTGAAACTAGCCTAAGAAACAATGATACCAATCAAATAGCATCTAGCACACACAAACACACATAATGGCCCAAGAATATATTTACTACCATCACAAATCCTTCCTATCAGCAACAAAACAAGCCTCTAACAAAATGAAAGAAAGAAAGAAATTGGCCCAAGTTCATCACAAGTCCAACCGGTGGTCCATATCAAATCCAATTTTCTCACTTAGTTTCTAATTAAGTGATTCATTTTTTATTTCATTTGAACCAATTCACATTACTACCGAACCAAAACACTCTTCACCAAAACCAAACTCTTTCTTCTCTCTCTTCTCTTTTTTTTCACATCACCCACATAAAGACTCTGAAGTAAAAAGGAAAGAAAAAGGAAGCTTTGTGCTAGGGCACAATTGAAGAACGAAAAAAAAGTTTTCGATTTCAAGCAAGAAAAGAGAAGGTCAAACAGGCTAGGACAAAAGGCAATATCACATCCAAAGGCAAATCACAGAAATAGAGTTTCTACATTTTTTCTTCGTTGAAGATTGCTGAAGAAATCCTCTGTGTTACAAGCACTAATTTGGAAAAATAAAGAAATCAAAGATGATGAAGCTCTGCTGTGAATCAACGCTCAAAAATCAAACTTGGAGCCAAAGTAAAAAGACGCGGTCCAGATTCAATAAGCAAGATGAAAAAGGTTGAAAGAGAAGATGGAAGGTATGGTTGTATGTTTGATTCGGTCACTGCTTCTACCTCGTCTCTCCTCTGTCACGCTGTTGCTATATCTGATTTTGGGAGAAGAAGTCAAACAAGGTGCTAAAGCAAGTTTCAAGCCTAGAAAGCTTCATTCCTCAATTAAAGGGATGAACGGCCAAGAATTGAAGCAAGAAGTGAGAGCACAACATTTGGATTCCCATAGCTCACTGAGCTGTTTATTCTTTTCCTTCATTATTTTCATTGAGTGTCTCATTATCTCAGTCTAGTCTTTCTATGTTTCAATGTTAAAAGGTAAAATGGTGAGGTTTACATGTAAAGCTATTGAGTGGAAAAAAAGTAGAGAGTTAGACTTGAAGAAAAAGCCTAAGTTTATCTCAGAAATTCTTTATTAATTTTTCTGTTTTGTTGTCATGATCCTGAGAGGATTTTCTTACAAGTTGGGTTAGCACTTTGCTGTTGAAAGCTAGGGTGAGTTCCTAGTCAAGTCTAGTTTGGTTTAGAAACTGGATTTGTCGCAGATAGGATTTGTTAGAATCCTAAGGAGAATTGGTGATTATAATTCTATTGAAAGATAGTGAAATTCCATCATTGTTGTGATGGAGACTGGATGTAGGCTACATTGGAGTGAGTAATTGAACTAGGATATATCTGTGTGTCATTTCCCTTTCTCTTCTCTATTTTTAGTTCTGCACTAGAGGAGACAAAACAAAAGTATCTCCTGATTCTACTATCCAGCAATACTTCACTATAATACACCTTGCACATAAATATGTTTGACTCTTAATGCGTCATGAGACAAAATCAAAGTATCCCCTATTTTATACTCAAAATTTCTTAATAGAATTCATGGTTTGAAAGCAAAGTTAAAAGGAGGCTAAGATTCAACCCCCCTTCTATTAGCCACTGATAACCATCAATTGATATAAAAGCTTGGTCTCAAAAAGATCAAGCTTCACAGATTGGAGAAAAGATCCTGATAGCAAATAACATGGGTTCCAACATAGTGACTTATACTCTGACAGAAGGACAATCCAACAACAGACCTCCATTCTTCAATAGAAAAAATTACAACTACTGAAAAGAAAGAATGAAGATCTTTGTTCAATCAGTAGATTACAACCTTTGGAAGATAATCATGAATGGTCCTTAAATCCCTACAAAAACTGGCGTTGATGGTGTTGTTACTCCCAAAATCGAAGTAGAGTGGAATGAAGATGACTAGAAAAAGGTGGAACTCAATGCCAAGGCTGTCAACATGTTGAACTGTGCAATCAGTTTCAAGAAATACTGGAAGGTTTCAAGATGCAAAACAACAAAGAAAATCGGAGATAAGCTCTAGGTTACACATGAGGGCACCACATAAATAAAGGAAACAATGATTGACATGCTGAGCAAAGAGTATGAGATGTTTTCTACAAAGGAAGGAGAATCAATTGATGACATATTTGAGAGATTCTCTATCATCATTAATAGCTTAGATGCTATAGGAATTACTCACTCTGAACAAGTTTTGGTGAGAAAAATCTTGAGAAGTCTGACTAAAGAGTGAGAAACTATGGCTACTGTGATCTCTGAAAGCAGTAACCTAAGTCAAATGACCTATGATGAGTTGAGAGAAAAGTTACTAGCATATGAAATCACTCACATAAAGAATGATACAAAAAATAAAGGAATGGCTCTTAAATCTTATACTGAATCATTGGATGATGAATCCAGTAACTGTTTATCAGATGACGAGTTTGTGTTTTTCGTTAGAAAACTTAGAAGAATGATGAGACTCAAAAAAAGAAGTAGAAAAGGCAACTCAAAGGAACCAAAGAATGACCTAAGCAAGGTCATTTGCCACAACTGCAGAGAGGCTGGACACTACAAATATGACTGTCCGAAGCTGAAGAAAGAAGATAAGTCTCGAAAGGACAAGAAGAAGGGACTTATGGCTTCTTGGAAAGATTTGTAAAATGACACTGATGATGATGATGAATCTGACCACAACTCTCAAGCATGCTTGATGGCCAACCACAGCTACCATAATGAGGTAATCTTTCTTGAACCTTCTAATGAAGAACTCAATCTTATGATTCAGTAATTAAGAGAAGCCGAAACCACTATTGATCTTGTTGAAGAAAACAAGCGGCTTAAATCTGGAATCAAAAGTCTTGATGAAAAGCATCCTGTTGTTTCCTATTTGAATTACTTTAAAGAGAATAAAAGGTTGCATAAAGTAATTAAGGGTCTAAATCAAGACTTAGCTAAGTTTTCTCAAAGTTCTAAAAATTTAGACAAATTGTTCACTAGTCAAAGACCTCTTTTTGAAAAGGCTGGGTTGGGGTATCATGAAAAACCTAGACTTATTTTTGAAAAATCATGCTTTGAAAATGAAGCCTCAACTTCCAAAGACAAAAGATTTCAAATCCCAAATCACTTTAAAAAAATCAACAAGTAACAAATTCTGTCGTATATACAATCGGGTTGGTCATTTGCCTATTCAATGTTTTATTTTTGAAAAAAAATTGGTGATAAAGTTTACAAAGTAATTGGCAAATACAATGCTCTTGGGTAACCGAGAAGGTTTAACATTAAAGGATCCAAAATTATTTTGGATACCTAAGGTCACTTAAAGGCTTTGTGTAGTTTTTCCTAGCATCCAAGAAGAAGAATGACATGTGGTACTTGGATAGTGGATGCTCTAGGCACATGACCAGAAAGCCCACAATTCTTCATCAAGCTTGATAAATACTATAGAGGCTTTGTGACTTTTGGTGACAATAGAAAAAGAAAGATAGTGGCCATAGATAAAGTGGGTAAGTGTTTCTCCACATTTATTAATGATTGTATTTTTAGTTGATGTATTTTTAGTTCACTGTAATACACATTGCACATAAATCTGTTTGACTCCCAATACGTCAAGAGACAAAATTAAAGTATCCCCTATTCTATACTCAAAATTTCTTAACAGAATTCAAGGTTTGAAAGCAAAGTTAAAAGGAGGCTAAGATTTAACCCCCTTCTATTAGCCACTGATAACCATCAATTGGTATAAAAGCTTGGTCTCAAAAAGATCAAGCTTCACAGATTGGAGAAAAGATCATGATGGCAAACAACATGGGTTCCAACATAGTGGCTTACACTCTGACAGAAGGACAATCCAACAACAGACCTCCATTCTTCAATAGAAAAAATTACAATTACTGAAAAGAAAGAATGAAGATCTTTGTTCAATCAGTAGATTACAACCTTTGGAAGATAATCATGAATGGTCCTTAAATCCCTACAAAAACTGGCGCTGATGGTGTTGTTACTCCCAAAACCGAAGTAGAGTGGAATGAAGATGACAAGAAAAAGGTTGAGCCAAGGCTGTCAACATGTTAAACTGTGCAATCAGCTTCGAAAAATACTGGAAGGTTTCAAGATGCAAAACAACAAAGAAAATCTGGGATAAGCTCTAGGTTACACATGAGGACACCACACAAGTAAAGGAAACAATGATTGACATGCTGAGCAAAGAGTATGAGATATTTTCTACGAAAGAAGGAGAATCAATTGATGACATGTTTGAGAGATTCTCTATCATCATTAATAGCTTAGATGGTATAGAAATTACTCACTCTGAACAAGTTCTGGTGAGGAAAGTCTTGAGAAGCCTGACTAAAGAGTGAGAAACTAAGGCTACTGTGATCTCTGAAAGCAGTAACCTAAGTCAAATGATCTATGATGAGCTGAGAGAAAAGTTACTAGCATTGAAATCACTCACATAAAGAATGATACAAAAAAGAAAGGAATTACTCTTAAATCTTGTACTGAATCATTGGATTATGAATCCAGTGACTGTTTATCAGATGACGAGTTTGTGTTTTTTGCTAGAAAATTTAGAAGAATGATGAGACTCAAGAGAAGAAGTAGAGGAGACAGCTCAAAGGAACCAAAGAATGACCTAAGCAAGGTCATTTGCCACAACTGCAGAGAGGCTGGACACTACAAATATGACTGTCCGAAGCTGAAGAAAGAAGATAAGTCTCGAAAGGACAAGAAGAAGGGACTTATGGCTTCTTGAAAAGATTTGTAAAATGACACTGATGATGATAATGAATCTGACCACAAATCTCAAGCATGCTTGATGGCCAACCACAGCCACCATAATGAGGTAATCTTTCTTGAACCTTCTAATGAAGAACTCAATCTTATGATTCAGTAATTAAGAGAAGCCGAAACCACTGTTGATCTTGTTGAAGAAAACAAGCTGCTTAAATCTGGAATCAAAAGTCTTGATGAAAAGCATCCTGTTGTTGCCTATTTGAATTGCTTTAAAGAGAATGAAATGTTGCATAAAGTAATTAAGGGTCTAAATCAAGACTTAGCTAAGTTTTCTCAAAGTTCTGAAAATTTAGACAAATTGTTCACTAGTCAAAGACCTCTTTTTGAAAAGGTTGGGTTGGAGTATCATGAAAAATCTAAACTTGTTTTTGAAAAATCATGCTTTGAAAATGAAGCCTCAACTTCCAAAGACAAAAGATTTCAAATCCCAAATCACTTTAAAAAAATCAACAAGTAACAAATTCTGTCATATATATAATCGGGTTGGTCATTTGCCTATTCAATGTTTTATTTTTGAAAAAAAATTGGTGATAAAGTTTACAAAGTAATTGGCAAATACAATGCTCTTGGGTAACCGAGAAGGTTTAACATTAAAGAATCCAAAATTATTTTGGATACCTAAGGTCACTTAAAGGCTTTGTGTAGTTTTGTCTAGCATCCAAGAAGAAGAATGACATGTGGTACTTGGATAGTGGATGCTCTAGACACATGACCAAAAAGTCCACATTCTTCATCAAGCTTGATAAATACTATAGAGGCTTTGTGACTTTTGGTGACAATAGAAAAAGAAAGATAGTGGCCATAGATAAAGTGGGTAAGTGTTTCTCCACATTTATTAATGATTGTATTTTTAGTTGATGTATTTTTAGTTCACTGTAATACACATTGCACATAAATATGTTTGACTCCCAATACGTCAAGAGACAAAATTAAAATATCTCCTATTTTCTATTCAAAGTTTCTTAACAGAATTCAAAGTTTGAAAGCAAAATTAAAAGGAGGTCAAGATTCAACCCCTCTTCTCTTAGCCACCGATAACCATTAGATATAATTTTAATTTTAGTTTTTATTGCTAAATTTGTTAATGTTTAGAACTTTCATAGATAGAAATGATAGTTTATCCTTAAATATACGTAAATATTTTTTAAAAATTATTATGGATAAATTTTTAATTAGTAAATTAAATTAAAGCATAAATAAAATCTTCCAATTCTGGATATTATTAGAAAACAAGGTATTGAGCAGTTTATAAAAATTTCCAAACCGTTTTTCAAATAATAAAATTTGTAAATACGGTTAAACTTTTGTACGAAAAATGTGCTGACTTGAGATTTTTTGTAGTTTAAAGAATAGGTATTTAATTTTCTTTTTAAAAATTAAAATGTTAACCGACTAACAATTCTTTAAGAATTCAAGTCTACACATCTAGTATTTTAATAATTGAAGTGTTGAAATAAAGACTTTTATAATAAAATAATTTAATTAACTATCATGTGCTATAAAAATATATATTAAAATTATTATTGTAAATATTTTTAAATTTTTTATTTAAATAAATAAATAATAAATATGTTAAAAATTTAAATTTTGTATTTTTGTATAAATTTTTTAATTAATAATATTAATATGTGATTTTAATTTGGTCTTCATGTAAGTTACAATTTAGTCCTTAAAATTTTAATTGTTTTATTTAATTTTTAAATTTTGTGAACATAATTCATGTTAGTCTTTGAAAAATTTTTTAACATACAAACGTTAATAGAACACTGTCATGAACAGTTAGATACCACATTAAACCTTATAAAATAATATCGTTTTAGTTTTGACACTCAAATAACCCAAAAACAACCTCGTAAATAGTATTTATTAAAATTTTACCTAATAAAATAAATGATATGATGTCGTTTTTGAGCTATTTAAATGTCAAAATTAACACTATATTATTTTATAAGTTTTAATGTGACATCTGATAGTTTATAGCATAAATTAAGATTTATGTATAAGTTTAGTGACCAAATTGAATATTAATTTCAAAATTATTGAAGAAAAATATTCGGCTAAACCCATTGAATTCCTCGAAGTTCAAAGCTGTTTTTTATTTTAGTGATTTTAATATATCGTCAGAGGAGGCGGCGTTTAAAAAATATAAACGTGCCAGATGCCACTGATGGTGTGCTATACTTATTGGAATGCACAACCCTAGTCAATTCTTGGATTCAAAACAAGAAATCAAATTCAGTTGAGACCTTTGACGTGCTTATCGGCTTACACATATTAAGAGTAAGCTTGTTTAGAAAGTTTTAAAAATTATTTTTTTAGAATTAAAAAATCAAATACAAAATAACTTATTTATAAGTTATGTTATGTAGGTAACTTGAGATAGGTGGGTTGGGCTTGTAAGATTGGCCCAAATGCAGATAGAAGATGGTCTCCGACTTGTACGCGTTCGAGAGCCGCGCGTCCGAGTTGTGTATGTGAAGGAATGAGGGAGTGGTACTTGCAATGACACTCCGATACCTAAGTTAGCAAGGGAGCAAGCAGGTTTAGAAAGTATTGGAACTTAGTTTTATTTGAGTGGGTTAGTGTATTTATAGTGGTGATCCAATAACCACCGTTCGAGTAGTTCCACTTCTGAAGGTGGATAACCGTCATTTTATCTTTGGGTTGTTGAATATTGCTTCTGGAAGGGGATAAGAGATTTTAGGAGGCAGTTACTTATTTGAATAAGTGCTATCTGCCAGCTCATCTCGAGCGCAACCTCTTTGGGGAGGGGCTCACGTTGAACCCGACCTCTTTCCTGGGAGGTCGGTTAGGTGGTGAAGGCCAACCTTTTGATTTGGCCTTTTTGGCTTACTTGGACCTGGATCATAGTGTGGGGTCATGGTATGAACAGTGCCCCTACTCGAGTCCGATTTCTTTGCTATGAGTCGGGTTCGACTAATAACTGAACTCGGGTTGTCCAAGTCGGGAACCGACGTGATTTAAGTTAAAAACCGACGTGATTTTGAATTTCTCAACCGTCGTGTCTAATCAAACGTCGCGTCCGTTTGGGATTTCGCATTTACACGTGGGGGCAGTTACATTGGTAACGGCGCGTTTCTTTTAATGAGTGTGTCATTTTACCGTTGTGCCCCTGGCGTATTATAAATACTTTTTCCCTCTTCTTTCTTTGTTTTCTTTCGTCTTCTCTTCAAAGTTTCTTGCCTTCCTTTCTCATTCAAAGATTTCTTTTAGTCTTCCGTCTCGGGGCACTTCGTTGCTTTCCACTGCTGCGACTATTTCTCCTTGATTATTTAGAGAAAGGTTAGTCTTTCTTTTACATTCTTCAGTTAATTGTGTAGTGCTTTGTCTTTGTTCGGAGTGCTTTTGTGTGTTTGAGGAGATTTTTGTGTTTTTACTACTCCTTTGCTTGCATTGTGAGGTGTTAGCATTTTCGCAAGTTTATTAGATGTCGTTGTTGTCGTCTGGTGGTTTTCTTTATTTTGCTTTTGGAGAAAGATTGTCTTGTCTTTGGGAGCCCTGTTTTTTGATGATTTTATTTTTTTTTGTAGGTCTTATCACCTTTATACCTACTTCCTTTTTGTCGGAAAAAATGTCTTCCCATATCCCTGAGACCCTCTCGAGATGGGTAGATGATTCTGTGCTTGATGAGAAACCTTTAGTAGATGTCGATTTTATTACTGAGCTCCGTACCCATCATAGGATTTGTAGTTTGGAGGATGATGAGTGATGAATCCATATTTTACGATATATTTTGGTTTGATTTGAGTGGATTCCATCACATAAACCCACATTTATTCACCTAAATAGCATGCTTTTGACATTTCTTCCTAAATTGTGCTTGAAAGTGAAAACATGCTCTTTTGTGCTTAATTTAGTCAATGTTATTCACTTTAATCCCATTTGGTGCCTTGATGTATTTGTTAAGTGATTTTCAGGTTTCCAAGGCAAGTATGTGTTGAAGAAGTGAGGAAAAGAGCATGCAAAAGGGAAGAATTCAAGAAATGAAGGATTTGGAAAGCTGCCAGCCCTGACCTCTCTGTACTAAATTTATCATAACTTGAGCTACAGAGGTCCAAATGAGGCGGTTCCAGCGGCATTGGAAAGCTAACGTCCGGAGCTTCAAAATGGTATGCAATTTACTATAGTGGACATAAGTCTACGTGTGCGTACGCACAGGTACTTGTGCGTATGCACAAGTCGGGATTCAGCATGTGTGCGGACGCACATGTCTGTGCGTCCGCACAGGTCCTTGCACGTGAGCTCATTAATGCAAATCGTTGGGGGCGAATTCTGGGCCTCCAAAACCCAATCCAACTCACTTTCTGAAGCTATTTAAGGCCAAATTGAAGATGAATGAAGGGGAGGGCAATTAGGTTTAGTTTTTATTATGTTTTCTCTTAGTTTCTAGAGAGAGAAGCTCTCCCCTCTCTCTAGAATTAGGGTTTTATTAGTTAATTTCCTTTTAATTTCAGCTTTTAATTCTTATTCTAGTGTAGTTTCATTTATGTTTCCATGTTCTTCTATCTTGTTCTTCTTCATTTCTCTTGTTATTTCCTTTATTTTGTCATTTTTATGCTTATGGATACTCTTTGTTACTTTAATTTTAATTAATGTAAATTTATGTTTCCATGTCATTTATTGCTTTCTCTAGTTGTTATTGTCACTTTCTTGCTTTGGTAGTTTTAGAATTTATTTTATTGCAATTTAATATTATTTTATTCTCATGCACACAAGTATTTGATAAAATGTTTGGCTTAGTTTTTACTTAGTTTTTCTCCACTCTTGGCTTGAAATTGTTGGCTTTGGCGATCCTTGAGTCATTGATGTCCATTCTTATTTGATATATTAGAGTAGTTAGTTGATTTGGTTTCCCTTGACTCTATGTGACCCCTTAGTGTTGACATAGGACTTAGGGATTGAAATTAACTATGCCTATTTGACTTATTTTCGATGTAAGGTTGACTAAGTAGGATTAACTCTTCATAATCATCATTTGTTTGTGGTCAATGTCTAGGATAGGTAGCCTTAGCTCTCAATTACTTGCCAAGATGCTTTCTTGCATTTGAAGTTTTATTTCCTTGCATTTAATTGCTTTGACTTTTATTGCTTTGATGTTTAATTTCTTGCATGTTTAGTTTTTCACACTCTTGGTTGAGAAATTGGATGTCTGGGGGGAATTGAGTTGTGGATGTCCATTCCGCATTGTGTGAGAATAGTTAATTGGTTTGGTTTCCATTGACGCTAGTTTTTCACTAAGTAATTAGTGAGTTGACTAGGACTTATGGATTGAGATCAATTATGCTTTTGACTAATTCTCAAGGAGGATTGATTAATTTGGATTGATTCCACACAATTGCCATGTTTGTGCTCCATAACTAGGATATGAATCCTAAACTCCCCAATTCTTGCCAAGAGTTGCCATTTATATTCCTTGCATGTTTACTTGCTTTCTTGCTATTTACATCTCTTGCTCTCTCTTGCTTTCATTCCCCAATCCCCCATGCTTTTCTCCTTCATAGCCAATAATATTACATTTTATTGCAACTCCTAGGGAAGACGACCCGGGAGCTAAATACTCTCGATTTATTTTGTATTGTGACATTATTATTTGATCGTGAGAATTCATTATTGGTTTGGACTATGCTACCACCAAAATGATGCTTGTTTTGATGATTGATTCTGAACCATACGATAATCCTCATTCTCAATGAGCCTAAGTATGAATTGGTGGCCTCGGATCCTGAGGACCGGGTTTGTTATGGGAGGGTTGCTGATTCTGATCCTCATTTTTTCTTTATGTACGATTGCCTTTTTACCCATCTGGGGGTTTCCTTTCCTTTCTCTGACTTTGAAATGGAGGTCTTGGGCCATTGCCGAGTTGCTCCTACCCAACTCCACCCCAACTCTTGGAGTTTCATGAAAATCTACCAACTCATCAGTCAAGAGCTGGACTTCTCGACTTCTTTAAAGATTTTTTTCTATCTTTTCCATCTGACCAAACCATTTAGCGCTCAGAATAATAAGCAACAGTGAGTATCCTTCCGAGCTATTCAGGGACGAAAGGTTTTTTCAATCTTTGTTGAATCTTTTCACGATTTTAAAAACTTCTTCTTTAAAGTCTAAGCTGTGGAGGGCCACCATCCCTTTTTTCTAGATGAGAACAATTATCCTCGATTTCCTTTATACTGGTCGGAGGTCTCCCCTGTTGAAAAGTATGGCCTGAATGATTTGGACGAGGTTGAGGAGGCCATTGTGGGGTTTTTCCGGGAGGCTTGGGGGAGAGCTCCCAATCTGGATACTAAGAAATTTCTCCTTGGTCCTCGGAGTTTCGTTCACTATGAGCTAGGTAGTTTTGATTTCTTTTGTGGTTGTTACTAAAGAATCTCGACTTGTGATGTTTTCCGATTTGTAAACTGATTGATTTTTTATTTCTTCCTTTTAGAAATGGTGAAGAGTGGATCCAGCGCTGCCTATCAGAAGGTCTAGGAGGCCAAGAGGAAGGCTCGGGCCCGAGCTGATGCTGCGAGGTCAGAGCTACTGGCATTCCTCCTCCTCCTTCTCATGACTCGGGGACCTTCTCTCGCCCGATTATGGTAACCTCTGCCTCTGCTTCTCCTCTTCCTCCTCCTGCCCCTATCCCCCCCAGTCCAACCTCTTTTCGAACCCGAAAAAAAGAAATGTAGGACCTTGGAGCCCGGTTCTATTGCTGGAGAGGCCGGCTTCGACGGTTCGAAGTTCATTCGGAAGCACATCTTCCCTCATAGCCAAATCACTATAGATGATGCTTCCCTTCGAAATCATCTTCAGGTTTTGGTTTGGGGAGGGGTTCGGACTGCTGGGGTTTGAACTGCGCTTCTTGACATCTTGGACAAAACTCCTTTGAGTTCTTTGAGCTTTTCCCAAAAAACTGTGGAGGAACTTCAGGGGAGGATTGTTCTTTATCAAGAAGAGGAGCAAAGGCTTCAAGGGGAGAATACCTGGCTAAAGGAGGAGTTGACCCGACTTCAGGAGAGGGAGAAGAAGCTAATGGGTTAGTGTACCATGGCGGAGGGCCTGAAGGAGAAGGCAGAGTAAAATTATGTCAGGTTTTTTTTTTTGAAAATATTGATCTTCAGAAGCAGCTGGAGTCGAATTGGGAGGCCTATCAGGAGCTGGAGGATTCAATTGTTTAGAGCTCAGAGGAGGCTTGGAGGGTGTTTAAGGAACAGGTCGGAGTCATTGCTCCTGGCTTGGACCTTTTCCTTCTCTATCCCGACAAGATCGTTGTTGATGGAGCTATTTTCTCCCCTCCTCGTCCTGAAACGAACTACGAGCTGAAGACTCGTGGGCAAAGGATTGTTTAGTCTCCTCCTCGTGAGGAGCAACAGGAGAGATTCCTGCCGAGTTCTTCAGAAGCTCCGACTTCAGTTGCCGAAGAGACTACTCCGACCCCCCTAACCTCAGTAGCAGATCCGAGCTCTTCTCCTCTTGATGACCCCAATCTTCCTTCTCAATGATTTTAGCTATTTAGGGCCCGGCTTGTGGGCCCTTTTTGAACAATTTATTTTTTATGTTTATGTGGTGGTAGTTCCTGACACTTTTGACCTTTTATGGTACGTTAACAAAAAAGTTGCTTTGTTGGGTTCGTCCTTTTTGGATAAGGGCTTTTAAGAAATACTTTGTGTGTGCATGCTTTGTAGTCGTTGTGATTTTTTATAAGGCTTTTATGAAAAACCCTTGATTTTGTGAAAAAAAATCTTTTAACTAGGTAGGCTGTTTTGTCTAAGTTATTGTAAAAAAATTTCGAAGACTTGAGACAGCCTTTGCTTCTATCTTTGAGAGATTTTCTTATCTCTTTTGTATTCCTCACATATTCAATTTTTGCTTATAGAATTATTTTCGTGACTTAGGTTATTTTTGCGATGCATTTCGATTCTTCTCGGGTTTTCCAACTGGTAGGTCGTTTAGTGGTAATGTTCCCGAGTTATCATGATCGTCTTTGTAACCTCTTTACACCGACTTGTAGCTCGTAGTTTCATCCTGCCGACCATTTAGGTCAGTCATAGGATTTTCACGCTTTTTTGAGCTTAAATCGGTGCATTTCGTAGAACAATGATGACAATAATGGAATTATAAAGAGACAGAATAAAATCTTTATTTATAGATGGAGGTAACTTTTGATCTTAGCTACTAAGGGATTTTAAGACTTATTAACCCTTAGACCCCACTTTGATGCCTCATTAAAATCCCCTTTGGGAAAACCATCTTTGGAAAAAAACTATGAAGTCGGGAAAAAGAGTACATCAGGGAGTGGAGTTCGCTTCTAGCTATAATACCTGCTCATGTTACAAGCATGCCACGATCTTGGAAGCACGGTACCACTCAAGTCAGATACCTTATAGTATCCTTTTCCTAAGACTTCACTTATCTTATATGTCCCTTTTCAATTAGCAGCGAGTTTTTCTTCACCCGACTTGTTAACGCCGATATCATTCTTGATCAGGACCAAGTCGTCGGAGGTGAAGCTTCTTCGAATGGCTTTCTTGTTGTATCTGTTTGTCATCCTTTGCTTCAGCGCTGCTTCCCTTATCTGGGCTTGCTCTTGGACTTCGGGGAGTAGTTTAAGTTCTTCTTTGTATGCCTGAATGTTGCCAACCTCGTCGTAGAATCTCACCCTTGGACTTTGCTCGTTGATTTCGACTGGTATTATGGCCTCTATGCCATAAGCAAGTCGGAAGAGTGTTTCTCCTGTGGCAGATTGAGGTGTAGTCCGATATGCCCATAATACTTGAGGGAGTTCTTCAGCCCAGGCTCCCTTTGTATTTTGTAATCTTTTCTTTAATTCAGCCAGTATAACTTTGTTGGTTGCCTCAGCTTGTCCATTTGCTTGTGGGTGCTCAACCGAGGTGAACTGATGCTTGTTCTTCATGCTAGCTACCAAGTTTCTGAATGTAGAGTCGGTGAACTGGGTACCATTATCCGTGGTGATGGAATGGAAAATTCCATACCTTGTAATGATATTCTTGTAGAGGAACTTTCGACTTCTCTGAGCTGTGATGGTGGCCAATGGTTTTGCTTCGATCCATTTTGTAAAATAGTCTACTCCCACTATGAGGTATTTTACTTGTTCGGGTTCTTGGGGGAAGGGTCCGAGTATGTCCAACCCCCATTTGGCAAAAGGCCATGGAGAAGTTATGCTGATGAGTTTCTCAGGGGGAGTGACATGGAAGTTAGCATGCATTTGGCATGGTTGGCACTTCTTCACGAACTCGGTGGCATCTTTCTGCAAGGTCGGCCAATAGAACCCGGCTCGGATAACTTTCATAGCCAAAGACCTTGCTCCGAGATGGTTTCCGCAGATACCATTGTGCACCTTCTCTAAGACCTCTGTTGTCTTGGAGGTCGGGACGCACTTCAACAATAGTGTAGATATTCCTCTTTTATAGATGGTATTTTTCACCAAGGTGTAGCTTTGTGCCTCCCTCCAGATTTTTTTAGCCTCTTTTTCCTCTTTGGGTAGGATGTCGAATTTTATATATTCGATAAAAGGGGTCATCCACCCGAGTTCCAATCCGGATACCTCAAGGACATCTTGTTTAGCCTCAGTTTTTGTGACAGAGGGTTCTTGGAGAGTTTCCTGAATTAGGCTTCTATTATTCCCTCCTAGCTTGGTACTTGCTAACTTGGAGAGGGCATCTGCTCTGCTGTTGAGGTCCCGAGTTATGTGTTTGACCTCAGTCTCCGAGAACCACCTAAGGCACTCCAAAGTTTTATCTAAGTACCTTTTCATATTTGGGTCTTTAGCTTGATACTCCCCATTGATTTGAGAGGTCACTACTTAAGAGTCGTTGAAGACCACTACTTTTGTTGCACCGATTTTTTGTGCTAGTTTTAATCTGGCGATCAAGGCTTCATATTCTGCTTGGTTGTTGGAGTCTGGGAACTCAAATTTGAGGGAGACTTCTATTTGGGTTCCCTCTTGGTTGGCCAATATTATGCCTGCACCACTTCCAATTTTGTTGGAAGAACCATCCACATACAACTCCCAAGCTGTGGAGGCCTCCTCTTGATCTCCTGCATATTCTGCCATGAAGTCGTGAGGCATTGAGCTTTTATTGCTGTCCGAGTTTCATACCTGAGGTCGAACTCAAATAGTTCTATAGCCCATTGAACCATTCTGCCCGCAATGTCTGTTTTTTGAAGAATTTGCTTCATGGACTGATTCGTTCGAACTTTTATTGTGTGAGCTTGAAAATAAGGCCGTAGCCTTCGAGACGCCACTATTAAGGCATACGCAAACTTCTCGAGTTTTTGGTACCTTAACTCGAGGCCTTGTAGAACTTTGCTGGTGAAGTATACTGGATGTTGCCCAACCTCATCTTCTCGTATTAGTGCTGATGCAACAGCCTTTTCGGCTATAGACAAATATAGGACGAGATCTTCCCTGATTTTAGGTCGGGTCAGAATGGGAGGTTGGCTTAAAAACCTTTTGAACTCCTGAAAAGCTTCTTCGCATTCTGGAGTCCATTCGAACTGGCATCCTTTTTTTAGTAGAGAGAAAAGTGGTAGGGATCTCAATGCTGATCTTGCTAAGAACTTGGAGAGAGTTGTAAGTCGGCCATTCAGCTGCTAGACTTCTCTTAAACAGGTCGGGCTCTTCATTTCTAGGACGGTTCTACACTTGTCGGGGTTAGCTTCTATCCCCCTTTGTGTTAGCATAAACCCTAGAAATTTTCCAGCCTCTACTGCAAAGGTGCACTTTGCGGGATTCAATCTCATCCCGTGCGTCCTTATGGTGCTAAAGACTCGTGAGAGATCGGTCAAGAGGTCTGCCTCATCCTTGGTTTTTATTAACATGTCGTCCACATATACTTCCATTAAGCTCCCAAGGTGAGGTGCAAACACCTTGTTCATTAGCCTTTGGTATGTGGCTCCTGTATTCTTTAGCCCAAATGGCATAACCACATAGCAATAATTTGCTCTAGGCGTGATGAAGGATGTCTTCTCCTGGTCTGGCTTATACATCGGGTCCATAATAACAAGTATTGATATCCCGAGCTGGAATCTACTAGGGTAACAATATTTGGAAGAGGATATGGGTCTTTTTAGGTGCCTTGTTCAAGTCGGTGTAGTCAACGCACATTCTCCACTTGCCGTTCTGTTTCTTGACTAGCACTACATTTGCCAGCCAGGCTGGATATTTGACCTCTCTGATGAAACCGGCTTCTAGGAGGGCTTGTATTTGTTCTTCGACCACTTGAGCTCGTTCAGGACCGAGTTTCCGCCGTCTTTGCTGAACAGGTCGAGATCCTGGGTAGACTGCTAATTTGTGCGCCATGAGCTTGGGATCTATCCTGGGCATGTCGGAGGCTTTCTAGGCGAAGAGGTCGGCATTCTCTTGTAGGAGCCTTATTAGCTTCTGTTTCAAGTCTTCTTTCAAGTTGGCTCTTATGTTGGTATTTTTTCCGTCCTCTTGCTCGATCTGCACTTCTTCAGTCTTCCCTCCGGGCTGTGGTCGCAACTCTTCTTTAGCTCGGATTCCTCCGAGTTCAATGGTATTAACCTCCTTGCCTTTATCTCTCAGGTTTAGGCTTTCATTGTAGCACTTTCTCGCTAGCTTCTGATCTCCCCTGATGGTGCAATTCCCTCTGGTGTTGGAAACTTCATGCAAAGATGGGGGGTGGATACCACTGCTCCAAGCCGATTTAGAGTCGTTCTACCTATTAAGGTATTATAGGACGAGCCCACATCAATGACTATGAAGTCGATGCTTAGAGTTTTAGATTTCATCCCCTTTCCAAAAGTTGTATGTAGGGGTATGAATCCTAGTAGTTTTATGGGAGTGTCCCCCAAACCATAAAGGGTATCGGGGTATGCCCTTAACTCTTTTTCGTCCAATCCTAGCTTGTCAAATGCTGGCTTGAACAGGATGTCTGCCAAGCTCTCCTGATCCACCAGGGTTCTGTGTAGATGGGCATTGGCGAGAATCATGGTAATTACCACTGGATCATTATGTCCAAGGGAAATATCCTGCTTGTCTTCTTTGGTGAAACAGATTGTTGGAAGGTCGGGTAGTTCACCCCCGACCTGGTAGACTTCTTTCAGGTGTCTCTTACGAGATCACTTTGTGAGACCTCCTCCAGCAAACCCTCCTGAGATCATATGTATATGTCGCTCGTCCGTGGTTGGTCTTTTCGATCTTCTTCATCTCGCTTCCTTTTCCCATGATTGTCCAACCTTTTCATGAGATATCTATCAAGTCGGCCTTCTCTGGCCAGCTTTTTTATCACACTTTTCAAGTCATAACAATCATTTGTTGAGTGCCCATATAACTTGTGATATTCACAGTATTCGCTACGCCTTCCCCCTTTTTTGTTCTTGATGGGCCGAGGAGGAGGTAGGTTTTCAGTGTGATAAATTTTCCTGTAGATGTCAACTACGAAAACCCACAGAGGAGTATAAGAGTGATATCTGCTGGGCCTTTCAGGCCCGACTTCTTCTTTTTTCTGGGCTCTCTCTCTTTCTCCTTTGATGAGTGAGAGTGCCCAGGTCGCCAGCTTGGTTCTCATAGCCTGGCATTTTTTTCCATGTTGATGTACTTTTCAGCTCTTTCTTGTACATCACTTAAAGAAGTCGGATGCCTTTTGGAGATGGACTGAGAGAAGGGACCTTCTCGGAGTCCATTTACCAGGCCCATGATTACTGCTTCTGTAGGCAGGTCTTGAATTTCTAGGCACGCCTTGTTGAACCTTTCCATGTAGTCTCTTAGGGGTTCTCCGACCTTCTGTTTTACCCCCAGGAGACTAGGCACATACTTGACTTTGTCCTTTTGGATTGAAAACCACATAAGAAACTTACACGAGAGGTCGTCGAAACTGGTGACCGACCTTGGAGGGAGGCTATCAAACCACTTCATCGCTACTTTTGTTAGAGTTGTCGGAAAGGCTTTGCAGCGGGTAGCATCAGAGGCATCAGCTAAATACATCTAACTTTTGAAGTTGCTCAAATGATGATTTGGATCAGTGGTTCCGTCGTAGAGATCCATGTCAGGACTTTTGAAATTTAACGGGTCTTCTCCCCTCAAAGGGGAATATTCTCAGTCAGCGCGAGAGCTCTTACCTCGGAGGTTGGATTCTAGCCTCAAGAGCTTTTCTTCAAGCTCTTTTCATCGCTCAACCTCTCTCCTTAGGTTTCTTTCCATTTTCCTCTGTCATTTCAGTTCTTGTTCCAGCTGTTCTAACCGTCTCTAGTGGCTGTGAAGTAGCCCCATGAGGTTGGCGGCGTGAGGTTGGCGGCGTGAGGTTGCCCCCCTTTTTCTGGTTCGTGAACTTCAGAGGGGATTCCCTTTGGGTCTTTTACCCCTGAGGGGCATTCTCCATGCTGGTTATTCGCTCCTTGCAGAGTGATTATGGCTCTGTCATTGTTACCTGTGTCTTGGTGTTCTTGCTCAGATTCGGACGCGGTGTTTTTGTCCTCGTTCAGGTCGTCCACCTTCATGCATTGATCTCCCAGGTCCCCAGAAACGGCGCCAATGTTACGTCGGTAACCTGAGATAGGTGGGTTAGGCTTGTAAGATTGGCCCAAATGCAGATGGAAGATGGTCTCCGACTTGTACGCGTTCGAGAGCCGCTGTCCGAGTTGTGTATGTGAAGGAATGAGGGGGTGGTACCTGCAATGACACTCCGATGCCTAAGTTAGCAAGGGGCAAACAGGTTTAGAAAGTATTGGAACTTAGTTTTACCTGAGTGGTTCAGTATATTTATAGTGGTGATCCAATAACCACCGTTGGAGTAGTTTCACTTCTGAAGGTAGATAACCGTCCCTTTATCTTTGAGTTGTTGAGATATTGCTTCTGGAAGGGGATGAGAGATTTTAGGGGGCAGTTACTTATTTGAATAAGTGCTATCTGCCAGCTCATCTCGAGCCCGACCTCTTTGGGGAGGGGCTCACGTTAAACCCGACCTCTTTCCTGGGAGGTCGGTTAGGTGGTGAAGGCCAACCTTTGGATTGGACCTTTTTGGCTTACTTAGGCCTGAACCATAGTGTGGGGTCAAGGTATGAACAAGTTATTTTTAATATAAGTATTTATTGCTTAAACTATTTCTTCAAAAAGAACTTAATTAAATTATTTACCCAAACAAAACTTAAATCATCCAATTAATTTTTGAAAGATCACTCATTTTTTTAAAATTAATTTTAATTTTTTTTAAATTAAATTCATCTTAAAGGTTTTAAATTAATCATATGATCCTTCTATCACTTTCTTTACTAATAACATAGAATTTTTTGATATAATACGTTAAATAATATCATAGTACACATCTAATAATCTTATTTAACTATTAACATGATTAGTTTATGAAATTAAATCAAATCAATCTCAAATTAAAAAATTCTAAAGCTTCAAGTTCTTTTTTCAATTAAGTTTTGATTTGATCTAATTTCATAAATTTATTATATTAATAATTAATTAAGACTCTTAGGTGTATGTTGTAGTATCACTTAACGTGTTATATTAACANNNNGAAATAAATTTAATCATTTATTTCACATATTAAATTATTTAACTGTTCACTATTAACATGTGAATATTCTCTTTAAATTTTTGGATCTTTTTAAAAAACTTTTGGAAAGTGAAAAAAGGAAAAAATAAGTGTAAAAATAATGTGAATATGTTAGAATTGATAGAGATAAAGAAGGAGGTGATTACTAAGTTTGATGTATTGTAATTTTGGGATAATAATGCGTGGGTTTGGAATTTGTGGGATCGGAAGGTGCTTCTGGAAGTTTATTAATAATAGGGGATGATATGATGTTTAGGTTGAGTAATTATTATAAAGAGGAGAGATTGTTGTGTATAGAAGAAAATTGACAAACAATAATTTTTATTTGTGCGGTTTGCTTAGTGTATGGTGTGTATACAAGAGAAAAGAAGCTTGCTGTGTGGGAAGAGTTGAGTTTTTTTTTATCGAAAATATGTCAAGTTTCTCTTTACTACTTGGGTATCTTTAATGAGGTTGTGCAGTTGGAAGAAAAGAAAGGCACTAGTGTGTTAAGAGTAATATGGAACTGGTGGATATAGAGTTGAATGACCGTAAGTTTACGTGGTTCAGGAGTCAATCGTACAGTCGATTTGATAGAATGTTGGTGAATTTGGTTTTGTTGTTATCTTTTGGAGCATTTGGGTAAAAAAAAATGATAGAATCTTTAAGAATCAAGAAACGGGTGTTGCAAGAGTAGTCAACAGGTGGATTAGGAGTTACAAAAAGTGGAATGATATTTAATCTTTTGAGTTGGTGATAATTTTTGTCAAAGATAATTAAAAATTAATTTATTTTTTCTGTTAGTACTTTTTTATTGATGCTCCATCTTATTGAGTTGAAGTTTTTGTTTCCAAAAAAAACATGCACGGCCCTTGTTATGGTATGGACCTCAAAAACATACATACATGTAGAAGTGATTTGTGATGACAGCTGCACTGCTGCGGCTGAATTGGGAGTTGGTGAAATGACCTTGCACCAGCTTTTTCAGATGAATCTGAACGCAACAAGGGTTTGTGCTGGTGTAATTGTGATTAGTCATCTGATTAGAATGTCAATTAACTTAATTATTTTTTGGTGAGTATTGGGCTAAATAAGTTGTGGAAAAAACATGTGAAGGTAGGCCAATCGATGGGCTTCGAACTCACATAGAGGTATCACTAAAAAATACACAGTGGTCTTGATTCCTAAGGTAAGACAACCACTAAAAAATACACAGTTTTAATTCCAAAACACAAAAAAACAATAATACACAGGTATTTATCATCATCATCATCATTATACAACATCTCCAAAATATAACGTGAAATACCAAATCTTTCACAAAATATAAAAACCACTTTCTACTTTTTTTTTTTTGGTAAGTAAACCACTTTCTACTTAAAAAAGGAAAAATTACCCCAAATCATAGGTAACGAAAATGCTTCTATTTTGTATAACAACAAATTTATATGTACCATGATTTGTGATTCCAATCAAAATTTAATATCCGTAAAAAATATAGCGTTTTCCCAAACTTATATCCGAAATTGGATTTATATTCAAATTTTTTATAACCAAGGCCTTTTCACATTTTTCAATTTAAATTTAAATTTAAAGTGAATAACAAAACAACACGTAGAGTGGGTTTGGATTTTCCTTTGAAACAAATACCTAATTTTTCTAACTTTTTTAAATGTATCATTTCNGTCCATTCATGTGTCCAACAAGAGCCCATATCACCAAAAAATTGAATTTCTCTTAACATCCTCTATCTATCATCTTATATTATTTTTTTTTTATTTTTCACATTATTCCCTAATCTGTCAGACTAAGAACTAATCCGTTGCATGCAATTCGTCGCATGCAATACTAAATCCTATTTAAGGATTTGCTGTTGACCAATAAATTACTGCATGTACAAAATGAAATTCGAATTCCCAACACATACTTAATGAGGCTAGTGATATCATCTTATGTTTTATTAAGTACCAAAAAATCATATGTTTTTTCTGGCCCAAACACAACAAAATAATTATCACATCATCAATAACTATTCTCTAGTTCTTTGCACGGACAAAATTTTGCCTTTCCAGAGTGCATTTGACAAAACCGAATGTACAACAGTATACAAAGTGACCAACATTAAATTGATCACACCCATGTGTAATTCAAAAAGCCGCAACACTTATAATTCTACAAATATGGATATTTTTTGAATCTATAACTTAGAAAAATCCGAACTGTTATAGGTATTTTAAGAGTGTTATAAAAAATATTATTATATTATTGAAATATATGCTTTAAAGATAAAAGTACTAAATCCTAAATTTTTTATTCACAATCATGGAATAAGTCGTCAAAGCACTGAATATACAATTCTTCTGAATAGGAAGTGAGTAAAATGTAAAATTGACGACTTTTTAAATATTCAAAACATAAAAAAGCAAGTCGCAGAGGGTGTTGGCATAGCAAAAATCAACTTTTAAGGGATTTTTAAATATGAATTACTTATTAATTTTTAATTGTTGTTATTTCGAAGATTACCTGAAATGTTGATTTGGGCTTGAACGTGAGGTCCAGATCCCTTTATATGACAGCATCTGACTTGTTGATGTTGAGGTATCGCCTATCCGAGTTCCTCGTGAGGAGGTAGGAGATGATACCTGCAAGATACTCCGATGCTTAAGTTAGCAAGAGTTTTAGCCAGGTTTTTAGTAGATTAGAAAGTACTTTATACCTGAGGGGTGTCAATGTATTTATAGTAGAGTTGATAACCACTTTTGTTAGAGTAGTTTTACCTTTATTGATGGATGACCGTTCCCTTTATCTGTTACTTGTTTGAACAAGTAGAGCTAAGCTCCCTATACAACGTCCGATCTCCTTAAAGAGGTCGGGTAGATGATGCAGACCGACCCTCCGAGGTTGGACCTTTTATCTTTATTAGACCTGATTTTATGTTTTGGGCCAAGGTATAAACAATTGCAAACACTTAAATTTATTGTTCCTTTGATTTTTAATCAACTATTTGAGATTCATTTTCAAGTTTTAAAGCTTTTTAAAAAATAAACTTAAATTAATGAGAGACTTAATAATTTTTAACCATATACACGAGTAAATTATCAGTTTTATTTATAGAAATACACAAACTTAACAAATTAACAAAAATAAATTATATACCCATGAAAAATAGCTTCCGTGCGACAAAAATAGGAGTAGTAAACGGGCCTAAATGCGTTGGGCCGGCCCGCGTAACCCGCCGAAAAAGGCTGGCTGGGTTTTAAAATTGAGACTGCTATACTTCGAAAGGCCGCCTAACTCGCACCGCTTAAACCGCGGGTTTTGACGGGCTTTGGCGGGCGGGGCAGGCCTCCTCGGCTTGCCCAACCCATTTTTTTGCAAATGTTAATTTTATTTTTTTGTTTCAAAAAACTTGATTTTATGATTATGTTTATTACATATTTATAATTACAAGACTTCAATATTTATGAATTTAGAAATTATAATTTTTTTGTCTTTAGAAATTATAAATTTATTAAAATAGTTGCAAAATTATATATATTATTTAATATTTAATAATAATAAAAATTTGACGGGCTTGGCCCGCCAGCCTGCCGTTAGGTGGAACGGGGTGAAGTTTCAAGACCGCCTTATTAAGCGAGACGGGGTGAACTTTTGGCAGGACAGGACAGCTTTCCCTTTTGCCACCCCTAGGCAAAAATGTCCAAAAGTTAAATGAGCATTATTTTGTAATCATCTTATGTGGTCCGTTAACATCTTAGCTAATTGAACTCTAGCAAAGTTCGTCTTTTCAACTTCCCTAACTTGTTTTCTAATTAGAGAAAAAGCTTTGCTCGATTATGGCGCAACCATCCTCCCCAACCCATGACACTACGAGAAGGGCATTGATTATTGACAACCATTCCGATGCATAGCCGTTGGAAAAACAAGAGGACATCGCTAAATTATGCTAGTTTTATTTTTGTTCGAGGCTTATATTTATAATCGGTAGTTGTTTGTAAACTTTGGCATAATCTTGGTGCCAATCGGTAGTTGTTTGAGGCTTATATTATCAACGTAGTATTGTTGACAAACAAGCTGTCGGTAGTGTTGTGATAAGATTGCCTGAGGTGGATGCCCATTTTCCACAAGGCTCAGGTTTTCAAGGGGAATCATATTTAATGAAGTTTGAAAATGATGTCCATATATGCCTATAAATAGAGAACCTGATATGAAGTAATATACACAAACATAACAATAAACAAATCAATTCTCTCTCTTTCTTTACGAATACTTCTCTCTCTTTATATATATACATTACAACATATAATATTAGTAAATACATATATGAATTATTGTTATTGAGTTAATTATATTAATACTAGAGTCTTCTATTTATACATCTTTATTTTATATTTAGTATATCTTTATTTATTTTACAACACGTTATCAGCACGAGACTCTGATCAAATTTTTAAGAAGACTCAGGTAACAAATTTTCATTATGTCGAAGCTATTTCATCTTGAATTCAATGCTCTTGATATATTTGAAAACAATTATTTATCATGGATATTAGATGCTGAAATCCATCTTGATTCAATGGATCTTGGAGATACCATTAAGGCTGAAAATAATGCATTCCAGAAGGATAAAGCCAAAGCCTTGATTTTTCTTCGTCGTCATCTTGACGAAGGATTGAAAAATGAATATCTCACATTAAAAGATCATGCAAATCTTTGGAAAGACCTTGAAGAAAGGTACAATCATCAAAAGACGGTGATACTTCCTCAAGCCCGATATGAATGGACGCACTTGCGTCTACAGGATTTTAAGTCTATAAATGAATATAATTATGCAATGTTTCGAATCACCTCACGAATGAAATTATGTGGGGAAAAGATAACTGATAATGATATGTTGGAGAAAACTTTCTTGACCTTCCATGCCTCGAATGTGCTCCTGCAGCAGCTGTATCGAGAAAAAGAATTTAAAAAATATTCCGAGTTAATTTCTTGCCTTCTTGTTGCTGAATGCAACAATGAATTACTTTTAAGGAATCATGAAGCGCGTCCAGCTGGCGTAGCCCCATTTCCTGAAGTAAATGTGGAAAATCATTACCCCAGAAGAGGAAAATGGTAACAAGAAAAATTATGGAAGGAAAATGAATTATGTTCAAAAGAGAGGATCTCACCAGAAGTGGGATAAAGAAAGAAATATTGGGTAAAATAAATCAATAGAGGATAAGTGTTTCCGTTGTGGTGGAAAGTGTAATTGATTATTTAGATTTCTTTTTCAAATATTAATATTAATTATCGTCGAATTTTATATTGACCATATCTCATAATAATCTTAAT
The DNA here is from genome assembly GCF_000816755.2 of Arachis ipaensis. Lineage (NCBI taxonomy): Eukaryota > Viridiplantae > Streptophyta > Magnoliopsida > Fabales > Fabaceae > Arachis > Arachis ipaensis. Next base: position 114,051,528 of record NC_029792.2, read on the forward strand.
TAAATTTATTTTAAGTGTTTTTTTGTTTCTCATTATTGTTGGATATTGCGTCGAATATATCTGACGGTAACTGATATTTGAAATTTTTTTTTCGAGTTGTTTTCGTTGACATTACTGTCATATTTTTTTTGTCGGTAACGACTACTCAGATTTGTCATTTTGCACATCATTTTTGTCGGATTAATCCAACAGTAATAACTATAACCGTTGATTTCGCATATGAAATTTGATAGTAAATCTGACGGTAGTCAGCATTTTTTTTGCAATGAACCTTCCCTTCTTCTCACTGTATGTGCCCCTTCTTTCTAGGTTTTCTCTCTCTTCGTAGCTCCAATCAAAATTCTATTATTGCCATTGTATTCATGGTGATTTTCTCTTCAATTTTGTTGGTTTACATTTTTTTATTAATCATATTTTTTCTATCGTTTTTAGTGTCCTTATTTTTTGACACTTTGACTTTGGGTCTAAGTGAATTTTAATTTTTTGTAAATTTTGGGGTCATTTTCAAGAGTTGTGTGCTGTTGTTTTTGCTGTTATTGACGAATTTAATAGGTTAATTTGCCCAATAAATTAGTTTCTATTGGTATTAAACATTAATTGAAATAGAGAATTATAGATTAATACAAGTGAAAATAATTTATGCATTGAAAAATGTTTCTTTTATAAATTATTGTATGCTTAGGATAGAGATTTAAGTTCTTAGAATAGAGTTGTAGAATGAGAGAGGCTAAATAATACTGTAAGGAAGCTAATTCCTTCGCCTCATAGTAATTCTTAGGAATGTTGTTTGTTTCGGAAACTTGTTCATTAACAAAGGTGCCCCACTAGTCAAATGAATATCGGGTTTGATTTGCCTCAGTCTTAATACCATCATTCTAACCGTGACAAACAATCTAGAATGAACACAATCATCAAACCTAGCTGCTTTCGGATAAATCTCTTATTCAACATTCTCCATATTACTAACACGAATTGCATTAAATATTATATTATCTCATTATATTTCCTACAGTTACCTCCCGATTAATTTCTTTCAAGAGATAACTTCTCTTACATTAGCCTTTCTTGACCGACCTTTAAACCTATTGGCTATTAATGCAAAACAATTAATCTCGTCTACATTAACTTCTCCATATTTAGTCCATATGCAAGACCAAGGCTTGAACCCATGACAGTAAAAGTGGTTGGTTATATCGCCAGCACGTAAATACTTTGTGATCGATGCTTACTAGACGGACATCTAGATACCGCTTTCGACAAAAAAAGATTTGGTGTTAAACACATACGCCACAAAAATACTCAGATTTTATTCTACCGTTGAGCGTTACTTCTATCTATCGTACATTCACAAATAATAATTTAAAATTATCGTACCACAAAGTTCAAACAACTTAAGTATTAACAAAATTATAACATTAATTTTTTTACAAAATTTTGACAGTATTTTCCTTAAATTAGAAGCATCCACCAAACAATATTCTAATTTCTTTTAGAATTAAAGCAACATAAACATCAGTGACATCAGAAATTCAAAACTTTTTAGAAAAATTATGGCTGAATTTTTTCTTAAATTAGAGGTCTCAACCAAACAACATTTTCAATTTTCACAAAGTAAATAATATCAAACAAGCATTTAACTAAACATAGGGACAGACTCAAGGGGGACCTCCCAAACAAATTTTAAACTCATATACTATTATAATAGATGCATTGTATAAAGTAAAACTTAATAGTATAGTGATAGTAAAAAAAGTTGATATTTTTTATGCATTAAGATCCAAATTTCTCTANATGGCTGAATAATTAGAGGTCTCAACCAAACAACATTTTCAATTTTCACAAAGTAAATAATATCAAACAAGCATTTAACTAAACATAGGGACAGACTCAAGGGGGACCTCCCAAACAAATTTTAAACTCATATACTATTAATACTATTATAATGTATAAAGTAAAACTTAATAGTATAGTGATAGTAAAAAAAGTTGATATTTTTTATGCATTAAGATCCAAATTTCTCTA
>NC_029792.2:114055780-114058626 GCF_000816755.2 Arachis ipaensis
ACAAAAATATCTCACTATCACATAAATACTTAATAAAATAATAGATAATTTTATATTTTATTAGATGTAAAACCATAAAAAAATTATAAAAACTTAGATAATTCTTTGATTTGACAAGTAGAGTATCGTTTTTGTCCCCAACGTTTGAGGTAAGTCTTAAAATTGTCTCCAACATTTGAATCGTCCTATTTAAGTCCCTAACGTTTCAAAATTGACTCAATGTTGTCCTGCCGTTAAGAATCTGTTATCGGAATTGACGGTGGGACAAAATTGAGACGATTTTAAAACGTTAAGGACTTAAATAGGACGAAAATGTTGGGGACAAAAACGATACATGGAAATACATTTTAATTTTATCCTTTACTAATATCAATCTTTTACTGTACATAGTTATTCAATTATTTTTTAATCACATTTAAGTAAATTACACTTAATCACATTACTTTCCAGGGGAGGTTGGTGCAACAATGCCTCTGATTGTTTGGATCGCAGGGACACTCGCTTAGGTTCATCTAAGAAAATGGATCAGACAGCTTCCTTTTCTGGATATTTAAGCAACAAGCAAAAATTTAACCCAGGTATATTCTTCACTGGTCACAATTTTGATTCTTTTTCCTCATTAACACAAACATTTTTTAATTTTATGGATCTTAAAAGTGCTGCATATTTCAGATTTCTACAACTGGAACAGAATCAAGGTTTGATACTGTGATGATTCATTGTTTACCGGTGACGTCGAAGCAGTTGATCCTATAAGTATTGCAACATTGAAAATTCTGTTCTAAGTGATAAGATTTGTTATTTTGTAATTTCCATTCTGATGAAATTTTCACAACATGATAAATAAATTAGAAAACCAATTTGCACCACAGAAGAGGAAGAATTTTCGTTGCTGTCATTGAAGACTTGCTGGCAAAAGGAATGAGAAATGCTCAAAATGTAAGTGACATTATTTATTTATGTTCTAAATGATTTCTACTCAACATGAAATGTTTGTAAAATAACTAGAATCACATTACTTTATTGTATATATATAATTTTTTCCCACAAGTTTATGTATTAGTCATTCTACAAATATTTTATGATGAGTAAAAATTTTTAAGAGTAAAATTATAAAAAAATAAATTTATTTAGAATAAAATTAATGTGATTAAGTGTAGTTTACTTAGATGTGATTAAAAAATAATTGAATAACTATGTACCGTAAAAAATGATATTATTGAAGGATACAATTAAAATTTATTTCTATGTAACGTTTTTGTCCCCAACGTGTTCGTCCTATTTAAGTCCCTAATGTTTCAAAATTGTCTCAATTTTGTCCTGCCGCCAATTCCGTTAACAGATTCCTAACGGCAGGACAACATTGAGTCAATTTTGAAATGTTACGAATTTAAATAGGACGATTCAAACATTAGGAACAACTTTGAGACTTACGCCAAACATTGGGGACAAAAACGATACTTTACTCTTGACAAATATTTATTAATTTTTTAATTAAAAAATTAATTATAATGATATCTATTATCAACTATATGACATTATATTTAATTATACAAGATTTTAATTTTCAACCTCTCCACTCTTAGATTTCTAAATCCGTCCGTAATTAAACATACATATAATCATAACCACTCTAGTCTATATATACTCCTTTATTACTCCACAATTTTTAATAAACAAAAGGTCAACAAGGAGACACTAGACATCCTTCGACCTCCTACTTCTGTCCTACAAATCTACCTTGAGAAATTAAGTATATCATAAAGTAACAATACTTATAAAATTTAAATATAATTATAGAAAAGCAACCTGAACTCCAAACAACGGGGTAGCAAACTCATGTTAAAAGAAGTCCACGAACAAATCTCCAATCGAACCAAAAGAAAACAGACAAACCCTAAATTTATATAACAATTTGGTAGCAACTCATGTTAAAAGAAGTCTCAAGCTATATTATAAATAATTAATATAAAATAACCAAAAAAAAATGTGTGACTCTAAAATAAATTACCTCTAGGACAACTTTAAATTTATCTTTGTCAATAGCTTAATGCTACTCAATTTAACTCATCTACTTCAACAGTCAAATTATCTAATTAAAGTCATTCCAAATAACTTAACTAGAGGATTAAGAAAAATCATAAATCTGATGAAAGGAACAAAAAGAACGAGTGAAAGGGGAAAAATTACCAGAAGGTGGTAGAGAAAAGGGAGGCCAAAGAGTGTGGTGGCACGGCGTAGGAGGCAACAGGGATAGAGAGATGGCGCGGCGGAACCTGGTGGAGAGATTGTAATTGTGGGCGTATTTTTTATTTTTTCAGCAGTGGCGGAACTTGAAACAAAATTTTGGGGCCACATAGAAGATAATTATCAAAATGCTTTTGATATAGACTCTATTTAAGATAAGTTCGTCTAATCTCATCTCTCTAGTTTGGGTGATATTGCCAAATTTAAAGCCGTTTTTTAGGGTCTCGTTCCAAAAAATTAAGGTCAAACTCATCAGATGTAATTTTTTAAACTTTTGAAGGTTGTATCTCACTTTTTTCGTAATTCATTAAAGTAGAAGAACTACAAGTGTTAATATTATAAAAATTATATGTTCTCCTTCTTGAATATTAGCATTCCTATTAAAAAATACATCAATTCTTTGATTTTTTATTATTATTTTATATAAAAATTTGAATATATATCCTGTAGAATATGTAAAGAAGAAGTTAGAAGGACAAATATTAAAATTTATAATATTTATTGAAATTTTTTTATCAATTTATACAAATACAATAATATTAATACTTATTGAATATTTTATTATTTTTTATCATATAAAAAATTAAATTAAATAAATA
>NC_029792.2:114068487-114089008 GCF_000816755.2 Arachis ipaensis
CCCATTTAAGATAAGTTCGTCTAATCTCATCTCTCTAATTTGGGTGATATTGCCAAATTTAAAGCCATTTTTTAGGGTCTCGTTCCAAAAAATTAAGGTCAAACTCATCAGATGTAATTTTTTAAACTTTTGAAAGTTGTATCTCACATTTTTCGTGATTCATTAAAGTAGAAGAACTACAAGTGTAAAGTGTTAATATTATAAAAGTTATATGTTCTTCTTCTTAAATATTAGCCTTCCTCTTAAAAAATGTATCAATTTTTTGATTTTTTATTATTATTTTATATAAGAATTTGAATATATATCCTGTAGAATATGTAAAGAAGAAGTTAGAAGGACAAATATTAAAATTTATAATATTTATTGAAATTTTTTTATCAATTTATACAAATACAATAATATTAATACTTATTGAATATTTTATTATTTTTTATCATATAAAAAATTAAATTAAATAAATAATAAAATATAAAATAATATTAAATTAAATAAATAAAAAATATTTATTTTTTTATATTTGAACTTAAAAGTAAAAAAAGTGTTGCTTATTGAACTTATTGGATACTTTAAGTCATAATAAAGTATTTAAACCAATTGAATTATTTTTTATCTTTTGAAAAAGTACTACTAATTTTTTTATAAAAAATTTGGGACCATAATCCCCTCTTGTCTGAATTAAACTCCGCCCCTCTCAGCAACTTCTAAGTTCTACCTATGTCGCCAATTATTGTTATCAGGTACGAAGCGAATTAAAAGAAAAATAAAATAAAACGAGAAGAAAAGAAAACAGAAACAAAATTTTAATATACATGACCAACGGTTTACGTATATATTACAAACTCAAAAGAAAAGCTCTAAGCACTTCCAACTGAGTCACCAAAAGATATAAGAGATTAATGCTCTGCTATAATTTATGTTATGGTGTATTTGGAATATAATGAAGTTGAAATTGATTTAATTTTAAAATAAACTTTTTTTTTTTTTTGGAATGGAGATAAAAAATAAGTCTTTAAATTGATTTGTAAATTCATGAATTTTACATTATAATTAGACCACTCTAAGAATAATTCATTAAAATAGGAGTTACAATATTCTTTTTTAATTATAAAATCAAATCATTATATTAATATTCAAATCTAAAAATTTATATTTTACACAATTTCAAACCCAATAATTTATTTTTAATTCATTCAAATCGAATCAATTCCAAAAATAATTTATTTTAAACGCTCTAAACACATTTATAATCGCATGTTATATAAGATCTGGTGAAAATGCCACCCCTAATAACTGTCTTGAAGAATAAGAATTATGATGTTTTATATAGAAACCTAATCTTTTATCATCAAATTATATTTGTTAGTTATTTTTTTTAAGTATTTTTTATTTAATAATTTGTTACTAACCAATAAATTATTATATATAAGAAGAAATTTGAATTTTTTAACACTTGTTTAAGTAAATGAATGAATTAATTATTCAAATTATTAATTTCTCAGTATTTTCTAGTTTTCTAATTAATTCTAGCGACTCATCATTGTCTAATCATCATTTTTTTGGTGACTAGTCTTATCATCATTATTTGACAGAAGCCAATTATTTCCGTGAAATTATTATATCCTTATGTAATTATACAAAGCCTCGAAATCTCATCCTCACAAGTTAAACTTTTAGCTTTATATATAATGTTTAATTCTAACTTCAATTTAAGCCTAATTGCTCTATAGTTTGACTATTAGTTACACCAATGATCTGGCTTCTAAGGCAGCAACTCTATTGGCAAATAAATTACTCTCTATAATCTAATTTTTCTAACTTTTATTCTTAGTTTCCTAAATTAATTAATCAATTTATTTTTAAAGTTACTTAATTATAATTTGATAAAAATTTGTACTTTTCAAAAATTATAACAGTTTTGTTTGATAAAATTAAACAAAATGAAAGAGGCTTGCAGTAAGTATAAGATATAACAATAATGCTTGGTAAAATTACAAGAGTAAGAATAAATCTGGATATATAGACGAAGAAAAAGAGTAGAAATAATTAAACACAACAATTCAAGAAATTAAATGAAAACAAAATAATGATAAAAACAATAATAAGAAAGATGAAAGAAGAGATACCGGTGGTGATGGGAGAAGGAAATGATGAATCTAGAAGCCCAAAAGCCAGTGTTCTTGGTTAAATCAGCATAATCAGTTGGAACTGAAAGAAAAAAGAATGCAATATATAGAAGCGAAATTCTCATAAAGCAAGACGAAAGGGACAAAGAAAAAATCTCGTTGTGCAATCTAATACGGACCACAAACTCTTTAAAGAACTGTACCTTGTGATGGCATAATGAATAGTCAACAGCTGAATTATCAAATTTTGTCAAAAGCGTAAAGGTCGATGAAAGATATGTTGAAAACAGTAGCATGACTAAAATTCAATTTATAATGTATTTAAAATAAAAAGCTCAACACAACAAGGTGGAGCATCAACGTCTCAAAAAAAAGTATTAAACAGATAAAATAAACTAATTTCTACTCATCTTCGACTTAATGTCTTATGGATGCTAGTTGAATGAATGTGAAGTATCATTTAAATATTTGTGAAATTAATGATTAGTTGAAAATATATTTATTAACTCTCAATAATAAATTCGAGCTATACAATTATTATGATTGAAGTAAAGCTTTGACCAAAGAGATTGAAGGAATAAAGAAATTAACAAGCTAACTGTTTGAAAAGCTTTTTATAACACCCTACCACATAAAGTTTTACACCTAGGATGTAAAACAGATGTGGCAAGGCGCTACGACTTCTAAAATAAAATACATACATATAATAGCAGAAAGAATATAATAAATTAGGAGTCTTGAAAAATGGGTGAAACAAAATCGCAAAATAAAAAGCGCAACGCTTCGGAAACGGAATAACTTGCATGTGAAGAAACTTAAAGATCATAGTTATGAATAAGTGAAAGAGTGAGTAGAGAGTCAAGAATACAGCATAACTAGCTCCTGACTCAGCCTGCGAAGTCAAGGCTGGCCGGAGAATATTTACATACATATACAAGTATCCCAAAATACACAAAATATAGAAATAAGACCCTAACTCTCCTTTAACCTCTATGAGGGACAAAATAATCAAGTTTCTTGGAGAGAAAGCTAAATACATATATACATAAGCTACATAACAAAATAACCCAGAAATCGCTCTGCTTCAGGAATCCAGACGCTTAGCGGGGTACCTTTCGACTTGCATCTGAAAATAACAACGCAGTATGGGGTGAGAACCAGAGGTTCTCAGCATGGTAAAGGTGCCACGCACATAATATAGAAGGTCCTGGGAATGCCAGAGGTAATCCTAGAACGCCGACACTCAGATTTTAAAGCTTAAGTTATTAACCAGCAACAAAAAAAAAAGTGGTCTTCTAAGAATATCTAAGCCTAGCTTAAATCTGACCCTAATACTAAGTCTTTTCCACCATTTCCTCCATCCCTCCATCTCCGATTAGTTTACACAGACAAATAAGCAAACAAGGCAAACACAAGTAACTTACAAGTAATACAGATAACAAGTACAACAAATAGCATGTTATAATCACGTAGGCATTCCCAAATAGTTCACAAATAAGCAAACAAACATTGTGCACATGATGCATGCCTGTCCTATGGCTGTTGATATCAACTGTCGGTTACGTAGCCATCCCGACATGTTCTCAAGTTCAAGAATACACCATAGGGAGAATTCCCAAGCTGACATAGGGAAGAGAACGCCCCCAAACTCAATAATATCCATGGGACGAGTCCCAAACTGACATGGGGAGAAGAGACAACACCCCAAGCTGACATGGGGAAAACAATACCCCAAGCTCAAAATATTCAATCATTTCTCATAATCATCGCTTTCATTCTCGATACTAATTCATATCTCATCTCATCGTTCTCACTTTTACTTAATCCATTGATCATACATTTTAATATTCTTGATTAATTAACATCATCAATTCTCAATTTCTTACATTATTCTCTTACTTGCCTCATACATTTCATAATGTAGAAAATCAATCATTCAAGCCTTAACATCATAATTCGTTCATATATACACCTCCTTCTTATATAATTCATCATTTTTAACCTTTACTTCATTCCCAAGTTATCTCTATTTCCTAGCTTCAACTAATTACTAGGTTTACTAGTAAGATCTAAGGTTAAAAAGATAAAAATAGAGGCTTAGAGGTTCGAAACCATGTTTGAGTCATAAAAATATAAGTGATGAAAAAATAGAGTGTGTGCGGACGCACACAATTGTGCGTGCGCACAATTTGTGAAAAGCAGAGCGTGTGCGTGTGCACGAGTGCATGCTTGCGCACACCAACCAGGAACTACTTGGTGTGCGTGCGCCTCACCTATGCGAGCGCCACCAGCAGAAAATATTTCCTGGTGCATGCGTGCGCACAATGGCGTGCGTACGCACATTTTCTGTAAAACACCAGGTGTGCGTGCACACAAAGGCGTGCGTATGCACAAGTGAAGTTATTGCTACTGTTGGGTGCGTGCGCAAATCAGTGTGCGTAGGCACACACCAGAAATTCTGATTATTTTGCTGTTCTTTAAAAATTTTCAGTTTTTGCACCAGATTTTTGGTGTCCATAACTTCCTCTACAGGATTCATTTTTCCGCAAAATTTATATTGTTCTCAAGCTTATAAAACCCTCTTTGATTTCAAACAAATCTCATCTTCATCCAAATTTTGAGGTTCGAGTTATGGACTGCCAAAGTTCATAAAAATCAAGTTTTTGTTCTAAACCTCAAACCTCCATTTTCTTCAACATTAGGTTCAATATCCATTTCCTATACATATATTCATCACAATACCTATCATAGTATGTCCATACAACTTTACACCCCACTTGCCAATTCAAAACCCATCAAACATCAAATTTTTACCAAATTCATACCTTAGTTCTTTTACCTCTATCAACATAACCATCACATTTTTCCATACATACATTTACAATCAATTTCATCAACTTGCCAACAATATTCACACACCAAGGATTATAGTTACCAACACAATATACTTATATCATCAATCAACGCAATTAATGCTAAGCCTCCAATTTACATGATCATTCCAACTTATCCTATAGTTCTCTAGCCTAAGTATTCACACAACATTATATATTAAATACGCGAAACCTAAACCATACCTTGGCCGATTTCTGCATTTGGTCCAAGGAAACACTTAAGCCATACACAGCTCCAAGGTCCAAAATCACCAAAGCATCAAGACTAATCCTCTACCAAGCCTTTCAATGCCCAAAATCAAACTCCAATATATGTACACACACCTAATTTTACATACCCACATTTAAAATTCAATTCTCACACACTAATTTAATGAATTAAAATAGGGTTAATAATCCTCACCGTACTCACAGATTCGGTGAGTCAAGTTCAACGAATTCCGCAAACTAATTCGAACCTAGAAAACCAAAATTGACAAATTTCTCAAGTTAGACACTCTTAATTTTCAAAAATTAGGGATAGAAGAACTGGAATCATAGAGAGACTTACCTAAGAAATTGTTCCAATGGAATCGTAGGGCTCAACGGGGTGAATGCGTGGCCGCAAACGGTTCGTCAATCGGAGCTCTAGATCAAAAGTTATTGAGAAATGAAATTTGAGTGAGGGTTAGGTTTTGCTTTTGTTCTTCTCCCTCCTTGAAATGTTTCTCAGCGTAAATGATGAAGAAGAAGGGAAATAAGAAGCTGTGTCTTCTTTAATGGGTTGGGTTTGGTTGGGCCTTGGGCTCATTTTGGGACCGGTTCAACCAGTTCGGCCCGTCCGGCTCAATTTTGGGCCAAATTTTTTAAAATTGGTGTCAACATTCTGATTTATATTTTTAATTTCCTTTATTAAAATTTAATTTATTGACTAATTATTCGCTAATTTAGCGGAGTTTACACTTTTCTCCATTGTGCTCTGGACTAAGTTTAACACTTTCAACAAAAAGGAAGCATAAGTAATACCCAAACCAGGAAACTAGTCACACAATGAAATAGGATGAGTTTTAAAAAGATCATTAATGTTTCTATGCATATAAATACAAGACCTTAATAAATCTCTAAAAGACAAGAAGTTGTAAAGAGTTTTCATATAAGATTTTTAATTCATATTTTAGTTTATATTATGTTCTTACATATTTGAGATGGTTCATACACATTAGATAACATTTTTGAATGAGACTTCAGAAGTTATAAAAGATTTTTATACTCATTCCTTCAAAATTTATTATAATTAATTCAGTAATAATTTTTAGTTTTGAGAAACACTATAAGAAAGTACCAAAATAGCGACTGAAAAAATTGGTTGCTAATAGCGACTGATTTAGCGACTGATACAGAATTTTCAGGACCAAATCAATATTGCTCACTAAATCGGTCGCTAAATTACATTCAGCGACCGATTTTAGCGACCAATAAATTCGGTCGCTAATTGCAACTGAATTAGCGACCGATAAGTTTTAAATACAACTAAAATAAAATCGGTCACTAAAATCGATCACTATTTTTTTATTTAGTGATCGATTTAGCAACCAAAACAGAAATAATGTCTTTGGAACTGTTGGTCAAAAAAGCGGTCACTATTTTTATTTTAGCGACCGATTTTGCATCTGATAGTGAAATAGGGTGGACAACTGTTTGGTCGCTAATTCAATCGCTAAATTGGTTGCTAATTGTTAATTTAGCGACTGATTTTAGTGACTAACATAATCTATCATTAATAGCCACCAAATTAATGACCGACTAGTTTTATACAACTAGAATATAAACCGTCGCCATTTTTTAATTTAGCGACCGAATTAGCAACCAAAACAAAAGAAGGAATGTGATTGGAACTCTTGGTCAAAAAATCGGTGCTATTTTTTAATTTAGCGACCGATTTTGCAACCGATTTATAGGTAAATAGAATAACGTGGTTGGTTACTAATTCAGTCGCTAAAGTTATGGTCATCAAATAGGTTGCTAATTTTAAATTAGCGACCGATTTTATAAATTAATCAGTCACAAAAGCAGTTGTTAAGTAAAAAAAAAAGATGTTATCTAAATTACCCTCACCAATCCTAAGTCGCCCACACCATTCTCATCTCCTCTAATCTTCTGCGCGCGTTGTCGTCTTTTTCACCGCCGTCTTCTACGCGCGTCTCGCCGCCGTCTCCTGAGGTCCTGTCGGCGTCGTCTTCTCCAGTATCAGCGCCATCTCCTGAGGTCTCCTCACCGTCTTCTTCCTCCTACAGAAACCGCCCCCTCTTCAAGCTGCAATTTTGTTTTAAATATACTAAAAATAGGTTTTCATCATCATGTGATTTGTGGTGAAGTATTATGCTCATTCTTTCTCTTCCAAGTAGTTATTCCTATTTTATCGTATTCATCGTACTTTTCAATCTTTAATTAGCTATTTTAACAGTCAATAAGTTATAGCTTAAATGGCATAATTTTCCCATACTCAATTAAGAAGTTGCGGGTTCGAGTCTCCTATCTTTGATAAAAAAAAAAAATAATGAAAAGTAAAAAATTATTAATTCTATTTAAAATATATTAAAAATAAAATTTAATCTATATTAATTAATTAATTAAATATTATCCGAACACAATTGTATTTACAGATGACAGCAGTAATAACATTTTGATTAGTAATTTATAGGTAGAGGAGAACGGATCGAACATGATTAGATTTTAAATTCAAATATTTATGAGTAAGTAATATCAATCTCCCACCTATTAACATTAACATTCACATTCACTGAGAGTCACACAGAAACAAGAGAATGCAGAGAAACACGCCGGTAAGGAAACCACACTCTTCCACCTCCGATCTCCTAACATGGTCGGAAACTCCTCCCACGGAAACCACCGCCTCACCTCCCGCCTCCTCCACCCGCTCCGGCCAGGTTCACACATTCATCCACTATTCTCTCTCTCTCTCTCTCTCTCTCTCTCTCTCTCTCTCTCTCTCTCTCTCTCTCTCTCTCTCTCTCTCTCTCTCTCTCTCTCTCTCTCTCTCTCTCTCTCTCTCTCTCTCTCTCTCTCTCTCTCTCTGACTTTTCGAATTCTTTTTCTAATTATCGCTTTTTGTCATTTACATTGAGGCCAGCTCACAGAGGAAGAAGCTTAGGCTCTTTCAAAGAGGTAAATAAAAATGCTCTTTCACTCAAATCAGATCTGTTTTCAGGTTTTTTTTTGTTCTCTATTTTTGATTTTTTCGTTCTATGATCTGATTTCTTCATTTTGATGGCTTTCAACGATTACTTCCTAAATCATGGCTTGACCGATGATAGCTGCAGTTTCAGTAATACAGCTGCTATTACTTCTTTGAACCCTAGTTAGTAAATAAAACCCCTCATTTATTTTTTTCTCCTATTTTTATCTTACTCTTTTGGATCAGAACTTCATGCAAGGTAGATTGGGTTCTATTCGTTATAGATTCGTTCGTGTGAATTCAGCTTATTTTGTTTTTAATTTGCTTAGAGTAAGATAAGATTAAATTAAATTAATGTCGAAATCTAAGGGAAAAAAGTAGGCGTGGGCATGGTTTGGATTTTTATAAATCCAAACTGGATCCACTTCAGAACCAGTTTTATGGTTCATGAAACCAATCCAGAACTGGATTGAAGAGAGAAACCGGTTTGAAAAAATAAAAATCGGTTTTAAATCGGTTTTAGAATTTAAATCCGGTTTTTTTTTATAAAATCCAGTTTTAAAACCAGTTTCTTCAACCAAAAATCCAATTTTAAAACTAGTTTTTAAAAATCTAATTTTCAAACCAGATATTTAAAAAAAAATCCACTTTTAAAACCAGTTTTTAGAAATTCAATTTTCAAACCATAATTTTTTTAAAAGTAAAATTAATACTAAAGTCATTTTAAAGTGTATAGGTTCATTACAACTAGAATTTGGTTCTTTATAAATCTAATGACAATAGCTAATCTATATAACATTTAATCATTCTCAAACTATCAAAAGGATACCACCAAAAAATTTCTCTAAAACAACAACCACAAAGTATCAAAAGATGCCAAGTTGCCAACAAAATCATCAAACAACCACAACCTTTGAGGAAAATATATCTGCAAATAACAAAATATACCTTTGTCATTTTAAAACAAATCTTCGAATGAAAGTATTAAACCAAATGAGAATATTAAGCATACCGAGTCATCATCACGATTATCAATTGATGCCGCCATAGAACAAGCACCATCATTAGAGGAAAATATATCTGCCAAGGGAATCAAATTAATTATCAAGTCTATATTCAACAACTTTTAAGTGGTAACTAATATCTAAATTATAAAATAGAAAGATGACAAAAACAAAAATAAAATAAAATGAGAAGAAATATGAAAAAAATTCTATATCTTGATCAACTTGTTGAAGAACTTCACCATCATCATCTAAAGCAGAGAAAAGATCTTCCTTAAGCCAATCTCCTGTGCAGACTAAAGCCTCTACCATTCTAGGTATTAAGGAACTGCGAACTGCGTCGAGGACTCTTCCTCCATTACTAAATGCAGACTCTGAAGCTACCGTAGAAACAGGTATAGCCAATACCTTACGGGCCATATTTCCAAGAATTGGAAATCGGGTTGAGTTGACCTTCCACCAGTTTAGTATATCGAACTTATGGGAGTATGGCTCGCATTCTTCTTGTAAATATCTATCAAGTTCAGATCTTGTATTTGTTCTGCGACCGGTTGCTTGCAGAAAAAAGCCCATGCCATGAAGATCGGTATTAATGTTGTTGGCTTGAACATTTTGCGTATCAGCTTCACTTGCTTCCTCAGAACTTGGTATTGCTGATAAAGTAACTTTATGCACTTGGACAACTTTGACTTCAATTCGCCTCCTTTTTCTTCTCCAAATAAGTAATCCAAGAAATAATTGACATACTCAATCTTTTGCATTGGATTAAGTACGATAGCAATCAATAATAACATATTCACCGAATCAGGATTGCCCCAATACTTCTCATACTTAACCCTCATCCTTTTTGCCATTGACATAGTACTAAAATCAACAGAATCACAAGAATGACGAATAAATCGTCCAATTGCAAATACTTCCTTCATAGACATATCACTGGTAACATATAAGGTACCAGAAACACGTATAGTGGCATCACTGAACACTCGCAAAAATGGTACAATGGACTCAACATACTCCCAGTCTGAATCAGAAGGAACACCTCTCCCTTTTCCTCAATTCATCTCTCCTATATAGGTATTATCTTTTAAAGCAAGCAACTCAAATGCTTTGTGATGCTTCAAAACTATCTCTAACATTTGATAGGTAGAGTTCCACCTAGTCTCAACATCCATACAAGGCAAGCCTTTATATTGAATTTTTTCTAGTTCAATACACTTTTGAAACCTACTAGCTCTAGATGGGGAAGATCTAACATATTTTACTGCACTATAAATTCTCAAGACTGATTCATCAATCTCTTTCAACCCTTCTTTTACAATTAAGTTTATAATATGTGCACAACACCTAATATGAATAAATTCACCATTCAAAATAATGCTATTCCAAGAACTCAATCGCTGCTTCAGATATTTAATTGCAACATCATTAGACGAGGCATTATCAACTATCACACTAAATACCTGATTCAAATTCCAATTATTTAAACAAGATTCAATTGTTGCTCCTATAAACTCTCCTGAATGACTTGTCACTTGACAAAAATCAAGTATTTTTTTATGTAATTTCCAATCCAAATTAACAAAGTGTGCTGTCAAACTAATATAAGTAAAATTTTAAATTGAAGTCCAAGTGTCAGTGGTTAGACATACTCTACCACAATTTGCTGAGAGAAAATCTTGCAACTTCATTTTCTCTTCAGCATAAAGAGCTCCAATGTCACGTGTTAATGTAGTTCGTGAAGTAACTTTGAATCTTGCTTGTAGGGCATGAACAAATCTTCGGAATTTTGGACTTTCAACAAAGCGAAATGGTAGCTCTTCCCCAATAAACATTTCCACAAGTGCCCTTCGAGCCTCCTCTTGGTCAAATTTGGAAGCACTGGGTGAATTTAAAATACCACGCTCATCTATAGTTAGTGTGGTCGATGTTTTTCTTCTTTTGTTCGAATCATTATTAGGATTTTGCTTGCATCTTCTCAAATGACCACCCATTGAGCTGGTTCCATTCCCATATTGTATTAAGCTTCCACAATATTTGTATTTAACCTTCTTCTCGGTAGCATTCTCTACATCAAAATGATCCCAAACAGCTGACCGATTCTTACGAATACCTGACGGTGGAGAAGATGATTGAGTGCTAGCGGACATCTCTGCTGCTTCAATATTACTGTTTTCAGTCATCTTGCTCTGCATATAAAGCAAGGTGTACATAACTCAAAATTTGGTGCCAAACATGCTAAAATTAACACAAACTAATCCAAAGAAACAACATCCAATAAAACTTTAGCATGATTCATAAACTAATCTATGTTTATATATCTCGCAAAGAAAACACGACCCAAAGATTGTGAAATTAAAACTTCATATTAAGAATGATTTTAGCATGATTCATAAACTAACATAGCCCAAAGAGAGACAAACAACTGATTTACCAGCTTAGTATCTTGCATTTTATGAAAATAATATGATATTTGCAAAGAGATATATGAACATGGATTATGAGGCTATTTCACATAAACTTAAACAGTCTAAGCAAAAACAGTACCCATTTCTTAGAAAGTTACTAACATGAACCCATGTTATGAAGATAGACCTAAGAATAAGAAGAAATTAATAAATTTGGAAAATATAAGATTAGTTTTGTACTATTGACATCAGTTATAAAACAAATGTAGTAAACCAAAATGAAATAAATAACAATATCTCATTATAAATCCAAACAATCACCTGTTATAATAATGGCTATAATTAAAGCCTCATCAAATTTGGTTATGAAGAGAGAACACAAATACAACGACAAATAGATACAAAGATATGTTGAAACTAGACATGTATACATAACACAAAATTTTCCCTGTTCATGTTCTTCTAATGACATCATCATCCACATTAATTCTCAGTGCAATTGGAGCCTCCATGACATGATTTTTCTGTTTCTCTCCAGAATAATAATGATGATAATCGGAGTACTCTTCAGACCAAACCTTATTAGACAAACTAGGACTGCTCCAAAGTGAAGAAGAATTGAACATTCCATGATTCTGACTTTTGCATGAGAATTCATCTTCAACTATGTCATAGAATTCCACTATTCTAACTTCTTGTGCAAGAGAACACCAACAACACAATAGCCATTGCATGCAATCACTAACATTTTGATTCCCACAACAAAGTTTATTATCATTTGGTGGCAAATTGAACCTTTTCCTCATTTGAATCCTCCAATATCCACCGTAGAGTAAAAAAAAAAAAAAACTGAAAGCAATATACCAATGAATCCCATGATTCTTCTTAGATTCTCATCATCAATGTGCAAAAAGATTATTATAAAGATGCAAAAGGGTGCCATACAAAATAGAAAAAAAGTTGAAATGTGAACATAAATGTTACCAAAGTGAAGCCTTTTCATGTTCCTTCCAAAAGTGCAAAAACCACAGAAGAGTGTTTGGTATGCAACAGAAAGATTTTGCTTAAGATCAAATAGCCCTCCTCTCCATTCAGGTGCATACTCAATAACAACAAGGCCATGATCATTTCTTGATGCAAAAGAAAAGCTCATTTCGGACGGTAATCTTGAACTGGTTGAACAATGTACTTCATCAGATTCATATTCCTTGCCTAGAGGGCTAACAAAGCAGTATAGTCCTGCGAAAATTGGAGCAGCAATTGCGATCGAGATGCATATACCAACTCCAACGGCCGGCCTTTTAGACCGGTCGAACCCTAAATTAAGGCTGCATAATGCATATTGAGCAAAGCAATTAACATGGAGTAATACAATAACAACCATCATGTGGAAAAATTCATGAGGCTTGGGATTTCCATTCTTGCAATACAAGTTTCTGAGGATTGTTATGTCTTCTTGTTTCCACCTAAGAAGAAGAACAAGATGGTAGAATCTCTTCGGATGTTGGTATAGACACATGAGAGTGAATAGAGCATTGAGGATTTGGTTGTTTGCTTCAAACCATTCATCTCTTTGGGATTTCTTGGTGAGGATTCTGTTTAGCATTCCTGTCATAACTAGGAAGAGAATCGCGCCGGAGATGATGACACAAGTTATCCATAGAAGAAGTGCCATGTTCAAAGGATTCTTGATCCATTGCTTGCAAGTTGTGCTAATACATGACCAATCAATCTTCTTCTTGGAAAAAATAGCATTCTTGAAAGGATTCATAAGATTTTCCTGTAAAAAATGTGAAATGAGTCTCTGAGGTTTAAGATTATGGAGGGCGTATGTGTTATTATCTTTAATATAATAAGATTATGAAAAAATTAAAGTGGACAAGATATTTAGAAAAAGCTTTAATTTCTTTGGGAAATAAGATGAATGAATAACAATAACAAAATCATATCTTGTTCCTAAATATAAAAACATAATCACAATCAACGCAGATTAATGGTTGGACAAAGAACTAAGTATGAAAATCAATTAATCAAAATGCAATTCAAACTCAAGAATTCCAGCAGCAATATCTCAATAGGATTAAACAATCTTAGCCCAGTTTCTCATCAAAACAGCCCAGTTTCAGCAACAATTTCAGCAATTTTGCAATAAAGTATTAAATTTTCACACAAGCAAACAATGTTCAAACCATCTCAGCCCAATTTTTCATCAAAACAGCAATTCCATCATAAACCTAACAATCTAAAAAAAATCATCCTAACCTAACCACCTATAATCAACTAACAGTAACTAATCTAACTAAGCTAATTAACCAAAATTAACTAATTAACCAAAATTAATCAAACTTAATAAAAATAAAAAGGAAAATGGACAAAAACCTAGAAGCAGAAAACTAGAACAGGGGCTACTGCTTGTTCTGGTTTAGTTTCACGAACTTTGTTGTGCTCTTGGGTGGAAAAACAAAATCTACAATGCAATCAATTACAAAATCAGATACGACAACCCAAAATTCCTCTAGAAGAAGAACGAGCAGAGGTAATGGTACTAACGCTGTGACCCAGTGGCAAGAAGCACGAGCAAAGGCGAATGGAAAGCCCACACCTGTGACGGCAAGTCGGCAAGACGGAGACGATGAAACCAAAGAATGACAACGGCGAACGAGAAAGGAGAAGACCGAAGAAGAAGCGCCGAAGGAGAAGGCACCACAGTTGAAGGAGAAGCACCGAAGGAGAAGACACCACAGTTGAAGGAGAAGCGTGACGCCACAGTTGATTTGTGCATAGTGTGAACTGTTATCTGGGTCACTAAATTAGGGTTTTTCCAAATTTGGATCCGGATCTGGATTTAAGTTGGTTAAATGGTTTGGATTAAAAAACCAAACTATAAAATTGATGCAATGTGATTTGGATTTTTTTTTAAAACTGATTTTCTTAAAATGGTTTGGTTTGGATTGGGTTTAAAATCCAAGATTTATATTTTTTTGCGCAGCCTTAGAAAAAAATATGAGTGAAGACTTATGCGTTAATGGTTTTTGATTTTTCAGGTAATGATAAATGCAAGTTTCCTTCCAAGTGAATTGAGCTAAAATTTCAGTTTATTGAAACTGCTTTCTTTCTGCCTTTTTTTTGGATAGTAAGAAGTAAAACTATTTTTAGTAGCCGCTTGAATTGGGAAAGGAATATGGCAAAACATAAAGATCACTACAAGAAAATGATGTATTTGTAACAAAAAAATTGTATTAAATTTAAAATTGTTATAAAATTAGGATTTTTTCGTAACAATAATTAGTTATTATTACAAAAATAAGAATATTTTGTAACAACATAATTCCTTTTGTTACAAATTATGTGATGCATTCGCATTTTAACTAGATTAGCTAGTTAGTTTAGTTAATTTTAGTTCAATTTCATGTATTTTAATCAAAATAAACAAGCACTTAGATGGATTCTCTCATCATATTTTGATATGTTAAGAACTAAGTGAATTATGCTCAATTTCATGCAAACAATTCAAGAAAAGTATGAATGAGTGAGCTATCTAAAATTAGCTGCTCAAGAGACAGAGCTTTGATGTATTGCTATTTGTTTGATCATGACAGGGGAGAAGAGCACCAAGTTTCCTTCAAGAACACCCCACAGCCAGCATAGCGCTATGCCCCCTTGAAGAGCGCTGCGTCCTCCTGCACCATACATGATTAAAAAGAGCGCCTTTGGCGCTACGCTCCCTTTCAAGAGCGCACTGTGCTTGTGTGTGTACGCACAACCGAGTGTGCGTACACACAGGAGGAGCGCCTTTGGCGCTACGCTCTTCACCAAAGGGTGCCTGTGATAGTTTCAAAGTTGGTATTGAAAAATTGGCCAGTGACGCGTACGCGTAGACGACGCGTATGCGTGAGAGCGATATTTTTGAAGGGTCGCATGCACGCATGGATAAAGCGTACGCAAGAATTTGACATTTTTGATGGCCACGCGCACGCATGGATGAAGCGTACGCATGAGTGTGAAGTTTTTGCAAGGCCACACGCACACATAGACGAGGCGTACGCGTGGAAGAGCGCCCTTGGGCGCGAACACTACGCTCTTTTCAAAGAGCGCTGAAGATGACGCACACGCGTGGGTGACGTGTATGCGTCACAAGTGCTAAAGTGCTGAATGACGCGCACGCTTGGGCAACGTGTACGCGTGAGTACACGAGCGCTACGCCCTCTCAAGAACGCTACGCCAGCCTGGGAGAAGAATTTTTCATGAACCAAAAAGCCCACTTTGAAGAGTTTCCAAGTACACCTGAAGAAGCAAGTACACTAGTATAAATAGATGGCATCTTGAATTATTAAGGGGCTTCTTCTGGATCTTCTTTTTTAGCTTTTTTCTTTTATCGATTTGTACTTTTGCACTTTACTTTCTGCTAAGACTTTATATCACTTTCAGTTTTCACTTTTGATTTACAGTTTTCTTTTCTTTTTCTTCTATGCTTAGTTTAATTTTCAGTTTTAGATTTCTGTTTGTACTTGGAGCTATGAGTCACTAAACCCCATTTTCACTAGGGGAAGGAGCTCTGTTGGTTTTTAATGAATTAATACTTCTTCTTTTCTTCTCAATTCAATTTGATTTATCTAAGAAGAAACTCCTGTTCTTCACAGATTCAATTACTATCGAGAGAGGAATTGAATCTATTTGAATTGTGTGATGAACCTGAGAAAGGAGTCATAGAATTCAGTTTGGAGTTTGTCCTCTCATAATTCTCTTGATTGATATATTCTGGGTTTGGTATGTGAGATGTAACCACCCTGAATTGAAATTCTGGGAATTGTGTGGCATTTGGGATTAGCAATTGATCTTCACCTCTTCTCATGAGCAATTAGATCAAGAGATTGGCAATTGTTTGTGATAAGAGAAATTGAATCACCAAGAGATTAGGATCCAATTATTCACAATCCGCCATAGATCTATCTTACATGATTGAGAAGGAATTGATCACCATTAATTCATGAGAAATCAACATCTCTGATCCCTAGTGATCTCACCCATCATCAATCTTTACTTTTGTTCTTTTGAATTTCTCATTACCCAATACCCAATCCCCCTATTTACATTCCTGCAATTTATAATTTCTACCATTTACATTTCAGCTTTCACTTACCTGCAACTTAAGCTTCTGCTCTTTATATTTCAGTTATTACTTTCCTGCACTTTAAGTTTCTGTTATTATATTTTCAGTCATTTAATTCATTCTCTTTTACTTTCAGTCATTTCAATTCCCTGTCATTTATAATTCTGCACTTTACTTTCATGTTGAATATATCAAGAAATCACAAATTGTTTGCCTAACTAAACCACCATTTAACTAAAAATTGCTTAATACACCAATCTCCGTGGGATCGTGATGTAGGAAAATTGTCGGTATAGAATTTCTCAATGAAATTGTTATGTTGCAGGTATATTTCTAAACCAACAAACAATCCTCAATCAAAATTTAATTTATTTGTCACAAGTACAAACCCCAATAAAAATAACCGAAGTATTTAAACCTCGGGTCGTCTCTCAAGGAATTGCAGGGAAGTGTTCATGTTATTGGTTATGGGAAAATGTTTTTGGGGTTTTGAATAAGGGACAAGAAAAATAAATGACAAGAAAGTAAATGAACTCAAATGATAAAAAGGTCTTGACAAGGGTTGATGGTTAAGGATCTTTATCCTTGTCACTAACCACAACATGATAATTGCAAGGATCAATCCCATTAAGTCATCTTCTAACAAGTGGAGGAAAGTCAAATAGGCTACATCAATCCTAATCCATAAGTTCTAGCCACCTCACTAATTAACTTAGTGGAAGCTAGAGTCAATGGATACCAATCATCAATCACTTGGATATTAGCAACTCAAGTTCACCTAAGTTACCATCCCAAGCCAAGAACACAAAAATCTACTCTAACATCCTTCCAAGAATTTTATCAAATACTTGGAAGGCATAAAAGGAAAGAAAAATAAAATTGCAAGAGATGTAAATCTACAACTACCAATTGTAAGGAATTAGCAACAACAACGCAATTAAACAATGAAAGAAATCAAACATAAATTGCATTAAAGGAAAATAAGAGAAACAAGAGTGCATCAACAACAAAGTAAAAAATACAAGGAGTGGAATACTAAACTAGGAAAATAAAGGTAAAGAAACAAGAAATGATAAAGGAAAAGTAAATCAAAGTATGAACTAAACCTAGATCTAAAGAAATCCTAATCTATATCTAACCTAATTCTAGAGAGAAGTGAGAGCTTTTCTCTCTAGAAACTAACTAATACATGGTGAAAACTCCACTAATTGCCCCCCTTTTGACCCATCTTGAATTCTGCATGAAATAGTCTCTAGAATCAGTTGGATTTGGGCTTGGGAAGCTCAGAAATCGCCCCCAACGTTTTCACTTTAATGAGGTCACGTGCGAGCTGCGACACGTATGCGTGGGCCACGCGTACGCGTTATCTGGCATTTTGCTTCTCACGCGTACGCGTCATGTCACACGTACACATCGCCTGGACAACCTCATTTTCATGCGTGCGCGTCTGTCACGCATGCGCGTCGATGTATGCACTCCAAATCCTTGATTTTCCATGAATTCTCCACTTTGCATGCTTTTCTCTTCACTACTTTGATCCATTCCTAGCCTTTTCAACCTGAATTCACTAACAAACACATCAAGGCATCTAGTGGAATTATAGGTGAATTAAAATTAATCAATTAAAGGCCTAAAAAGCATGTTTTTACTCTTAAGCACAAATTAGGAGAAAGTCATGAAACCATGCAATTTCATTGAATAATGTGAGAAAAGTTGGTAAAATCCTCCTAAATTAAGAACAAGATAAACCCTAAAAATGGGATTTATCAACCTCTCCACACTTAAACCAAGCATATCCTCATGCTAAACCAAGAAAGAGACAAAAAGTATCAATATCTATTTAATGCAAACTATCTATATGCAACCTACCTAGATGCAACTATCTAAATAAATGTAACTAGTGGAATTAAAGGTGAATTAAAATTAACCAATTAAAGGCCTAAAAAGCATGTTTTTACTCTTAAGCACAAATTAGGAGAAAGTCATGAAACCATGCCATTCATTGAATAATGTGAGAAAATTTGGTAAAATCCCCATAAATTAAGAACAAGATAAACCCTAAAAATAGGATTTATCAACCTCCCCACACTTAAACCAAGCATATCCTCATGCTAAACCAAGAAAGAGACAAAGGGTATCAATATTTATTTAATGCAAACTATCTATATGCAACCTACCTAGATGCAACTATCTAAATGAATGTAACTACTTAGTCAAAATAAATCAACTTCCCAAGAATACATATATAAGCATGAGGGCTAAAGCAATAGCAATCAAATCAAACCCACAACTGTATTGAATTATTAAAGAGATCTACAAACTTTCCTGAAAAGAGATGATCATAGGTGAAAACATGTAATTGAGCAATCGAACCCTTACCGGATGTGTATTCGCTCTAGTCACTCAAGTGTATAGGGTTAATTCACTCAATTCTCCCCTAATCATGCTTTCTAAGATTTTTTTTTCATCTAACAATCAATAATTATTTCATGCATGTATACAAATATCATGAGGGCTTTCCCAAAGGCTGTAATGGGGCTAGGGTCAAGGTAAGATGCATATGGCTAAGTGGACTAGAATTTGAATCTTTGATTAATTTAAACTTCCCACTTAGCCTATGACAACCTATACAATTCTAAATAAACCTAACTACCCATTCTTCACCTTTTCACACACTCATGCATTCTCTTTTGATCACCACACATATGCATTGATTATTATTGAGCTTCACTTTGGGGCATTTTGTCCCCTTTTTATTGCTTTTCTTTTTCTTTCTTTTTTTTTTCTATATATATTTTTTTTCTTTTCTTTTCCATATTGTTTTCTTTCTTTTTTTCTTTTTTTGTTTTCTTTTGTTCTTTTGTTTTTCTTATTTTTTTTTTATATATACAAGAGCGTCAATGCATAAGATTTTACATTCGATCAATTCATGAATATGTACCCAATTCCCAATATTCCAATAATAATACAAAATACCCTTCTATTCACCCAATGCCCCAAGGTTCCCACACTTGAATGATACTCACACACACTAGCCTAAGCTAATCAAAGATCCAAATAAGGACTTTTATTGTTTTCCGCTTTAAGGCTTGTAATGTGCTAAATTAAGAACAAAATGGGTTAATCGTAGGCTCAAGTTTGGCTAACAAAGGGAGATAGAAGGTAAGGCCGTTTGGGTGAGTGAGCTAATGAAATGATGGCCTCAATCATATAAATGCATGAATACACCAAATAATGGACATAAAGAATCAAACAAATCAAAGATCACAATCATAGAGAGAGAATAATGCACACAAGAAGGAAAAATAAGTGGTTATAAGATGTAACCACACCATTAGGCTCAAATCTCACAAGCTTGTGTTCTTAACTCAAAACCATGTTCCAAAATATAATTCTTCATGCAACTTTGGCATCAAAGCATTTAAAATTTGCAATGCCATGGTTGCCCCAAAGTGTTGGTTTCCTAAGAGAGAATTTCATTGTTCCAACCAAGCAGGCTTATCATGCGAATGGTGCCAACTAAGACCTAATCATGCAACCTATCCTAATTTATTCAGATTTATTCAGATGTTACCTACGGAGATCGGTCGGCCGACCTCCCCACACTTAAAACTTGGCACGGTCCTCCGTGCTAGAGGTTAGGCGCACAGGTTGATTGAGCTCCGAGTGTGCCACATCTCCAATGCCATTGCTATCTCCGCTTGAAGTTGCGGTGGAGGTGGAGATATCGGGTTCCTCCATTGGTGGGGTGATCATGCTTAGAAGCCTCTTCACATGAGCATAGCGGCGTTGGTTACGCCTCTCATA
>NC_029792.2:114089262-114103270 GCF_000816755.2 Arachis ipaensis
CATGCATTCTCTTTTGATCACCACACATATGCATTGATTATTATTGAGCTTCACTTTGGGGCATTTTGTCCCCTTTTTATTGCTTTTCTTTTTCTTTCTTTTTTTTTTCTATATATTTTTTTTTCTATTTTTCTTTATTTTGTATATATATATATATTTTTTTTTCTTTTTTTGCAATAAAGTATATACAAAAGTATCAATGCATATGGTTTTACATTTAATTAACACATGAGTATGTACCCAATTCCCAATGTTTTCACTGAAAAACTCAAAATACACTTTTACCTCAACCAATGTTCCCAAACTTCCCAAACTTGAATGATAAGAACTCTCACTAGCCTAAGCTAATCAAAGATCCAAACAAGGGACATTTATTGTTTTTCACTTTAGGGCTTGTAATGTGCTAAAATTAAGAACGAATGGGTTTAGCATAGGCTCAAAGTTGGCTTACAATAAAAGATAAAAGGTAAGTGCTATTTGGGTAAGTGAGCTATTTGAAATAATGGCCTCAATCATATAAGTGCATTCATACACAAAATAATGGACATAAAGAATCAAACAAATCAAAGATTACAATTATAGAAAGAGAATAATACACACAAGAAGAAAAATAGTGGTTATATGATGTAACCACACAATTAGGCTCAAATCTCACATGCGTGCTTATGTGTTCTTAGCTCAAAAACATACTCCACAATATATATAATTCAAGCAAGTTCTAAAAATTTTTAATCAAATCAATTGGGGTGCCCTATAGATAAATTCCTTGGAAAATTTCATTATTTTGACTAAGCTTATTATATATGTATGCAAAAAATAAGAAAATGCAACAAAAAAAAATCCTAAAAGACCTAAAAATTAAATGCAAAAGTGTTGGGATTAGAAACTTGTCACCCAAAAACACCGATTCGGTCGGACGACCTCCCCACACTTAAAAGTTTACACCGTCCTCGGTGCATTCAAAGAAGAACAAGGGGGTACGGCAAATACACGGGTTGCCAACTTCAGCTGGTGGATCAACTGGCTGCTGCGTGTTCTTCCTCTCGCTTCCGTTTTTGCTTAAGATGACTGACCCTGAAAATATAAAACAAAATAAGAAGACAAGTAAATACAAAAGCAAAGAAGTATACATTGTTGGAATGAAGTAAGAATCACTAGAATGGAGTGAGTGAATTAGTGTGACATTTATGAAAATAGGTGTGTGAATTCTAAATTAGGCGCCGTTTAGAACACACACACTATCATAGAGAGCTATGTCACAATTACACAAGAGAAAGCATACACTTCACTCATTCTAGTGTGCTTGAAATACTTCAAAGAAAACTTGTAAGTTAAGATAACTAACCAAGCAATAAAGAAGCATAAGCATTCAAGCAAAAATCAAGCAATTGTGAATTGGATAATAAATGGACATTGATTGATATGCAAGGAAACTTTAATGAACCAAATGAAATAGAGAACTCACACATCAAACAATGACACATATTGAAGTTGTTGCAACACCTAAGTGACATAGGAGTGGAACACATGGTTGTTATGGAACATAGGAAAAAAGAAGATAGAAGTGAAACTCAATCACATAGCAAGAATGGTCCACAAAGCTTGAAAAGCTAAAAAATATGTTATTAGGTAAGCTTTTGATCCAATTCCACAATTCCACAAATCTCAATACATGAATTAGGTGATGTGAATAAGGGTCAATCATAAACAAGCATCACTTAAAAAAATGCAATGATTATACATAATTTGGCTAATCACAGAAAATGAAATCAAATCATATGATGGCTAGCTATAACATGCAATTCGAAAGATTTAGAAAGCTCGAAGGCAGTGTATAAGTACTTGGTATTCAAAAAGGTTAGGCATGAAAAATTGAAAACTAGGTAATAAATTATAACCTCAACAAGAGAATCCAACAATGAATATTCAAAAATAATTATGTTAAAATAGCATCAAGTTAATAAGTAGCAACGAACAGTAAACAAAATCAATAATCCAGCACTTATCATGAAAAAAATAGAAAATTAAATAAAAAATTAAACTAACTAAATAACTAACAAAAAGAGTTGGTGATAGATGGTGATTGGTAGTGTTGGATTATGGGTGGAGAAGGGAAAGAAAAGAAGAGAAGAGAGAAGAGAGAAAGAAATGGAAAGAAGAGAAGAAAAGAAGAGTGATGAAACAGGGCAATCCACGCGTACGCGTGATGTGACGCGTAAGCGTGGTGAGGTGAAATGGATGCAACGCGTACGCGTGGGTCAAGCGTACGCGTGATGGAAAAATCAGAGAGGTGACGCGTACGCGTGGGTGACGCGTACGCGTGGGTGGGATTGTGCTAAAGGCACAATTCCAGCCCAAAACTCACGCAACTCTCTGGAATTTGTATGGGAGGAAAAATTTTGGAGCCACGCGTACGCGTGGGTGAGGCGTACGCATTGATGGTCGAAAAATATGGGGTCACGCATACGCGTGTCATGGTGCTCTGTTTTTCAAAATTTTTTCCAAGTTCTTGCACCAAACCAAGCATTCCAAACCTCCAAACAGCTACCAAAATACCATAAAATCTTATTTAACATACTAGACTACCAACTAAACTCAACAAACTAAACAAAACATGAAATTAAACTAATTTTACCAGTACTTACAAGAGAAAAATGAAAAGATTTTACCATGATGGGATGTCTCCCACCTAGCACTTTTATTTATTGTCCTTAAGTTGGACTTATGGGGAGCTCCTCATCAAGGTGGCTTGTGCTTGAATCCATCCTTGAACATCCACTAATGCTTGGACTTCCAATAAGCTCCATCATTCAAAATTAATATCTCCAAGCTTTAATGGAGTTCTTCACAAACCATGAGCTCCCAAAATTGATTCTCCTTGTGCGATTCGGGGTCCCACACTTTGTTTTGACACTCATTTTCAAGTTGATCATCATTATTCCATTTGGGTGCCATAATCTTGGAATTCTCACTCAAGCGACCAAACATCATCCTAGACCCGAGCAATCTAGTTCTACACCAACCCTTGCTATTAAGCCTTGAACATGCAACCATCATGAACTTTGACTTAGAATCCCAACCACTAACCATCTCCCTTTTGCTCTTAAAGCCACAAAGAGCTCTAAGTTGCCCATCCATCTCAAGCAAACCATATTCAAGTGGAATAATAAAGCTTAGGGATAAGAGATTTACCCACTTGAATGAAAGAATGGATGGTGATGGCTTGGGGAGAGGTATTTCCAATGGCCTTACAAGCTCCACTCCCTTGTGTTCTTCTTTGATGACTTCCACCTCTTGACAACTTCTTTCAACTTCTCCTTGCTCGTCAACTTTGTCCAACTCCTCCTCATCATCAACCAAATAAAATTTAGGAGGTTGTGTAAAGTCTACTTCAACATCAACTTCACATCCATTGTAAGAATCTTCAACAAGGTCACCAATGTCACTTGGTGTAGAGTTGTCTTCAATGACGGAACTTAACACTTGCTCAACTTCTTCCACACCTTCTTCTTGGTAGCTTTTTTCCAATTTCATCTCTTCTTCATTGCTCACCAAGTGTATGGAAGGTTGGGCATATTCTTCTATGACTTCAACTTCATGTCCAATGGGAGAGGATTCAATTATAAACAAGAATTCATCAATAATTGAATCCATCTCTTGATCAACCTCTTCAAGGTCTTCCATCATGATATGCCTTGGAGGTTATACACCTTCCTCAACATCATTATCAAGCTTCTTGGAAGAGGGCTCCATGATTCTACATTCCCATGGACTTTCAACATCTCCTAAATCTTCAACCACTTCTTTCTCGTCATTAACAATCATAGCTTCCTCCAATTGTTTCAATACAAAATCTAACTCCTCATTTTCCACCGGATTTTCTAATCTCTCCTTCATGCTACGCTCTTCATTTGATTCTTCACATGTAGCCATGGAAGTACTTTGCGTGCATGAGTATCGGGAGGCCAAAGTGTTTACTACCTTGGTCAAGGCGGCCGTGAATTCTAGTACCTCCCTTTGCATTTCTCTTTGCCCTTGAAGAATGAGGCCAAGGGTTTCATCCATTGGAGATTGGGGTGGATAGGAGGGTTCATTATTTTGGAGAAAGTGTTCATAATAGGAAGATGGTTCTTCTTGGTGGAAATATGGAGATGGTGTGTATTGAGGTGGTTCTTGGGAGTAATTGTGATGGAATTGTGGTGGCTCTAAGGATTTTCTTACATAATGGTCACAAAGATGAGGTAAGGGTGATTGGTTATATGATGGATGAGGGTCATAGGAAGGTGTTCGGTAAAAAAGGGCTTGTGAGTATGGTTGAGGGCTATGTTGAGGATGAGGTTCATAGGCATATGGTGGTGGTTGATGACAACTACAATGAGGATTACCACATCCATTAGGTTGATATGCATTAGGAGTTGGATTATACCTATAAGTGATCGGAGGAGGTTGTTGCCAAGAAGGTTGGTCAATCCCTTGAGGCTTCTCTCATTTTTGATTTCCAAATCCTTGATGCATATCTTCATTGTAATCTCCACTTTCTACAACATAATTGTAACCAAACTCATAGCCAAAAGGATGAGAATTCATGGTAGCAAGGGAAAATAAAAACAAAAACTAGTAACAAATAAAGAGAACAAACTCCTACAACTACCAAAAACTAACAAAGAAGTAAAAGGCAAACATATTCAAATACTTACATATATACAATAACCAATAACAAGGCACACATTTGCAATTCCCCGGCAACGGTGCCAAAAAATTGATATAGAAAAATTGTTGGTATAGAATTTCTCAATGAAATTGTGACGTTGCAAGTATAGTTCTAAACCAACAAACAATCCTCAATCAAAATTTAATTTGTTTGTCACAAGTACAAATCCCAATAAAAATAACTGAAGTATTTAAACCTCAGGTCGTCTCTCAAGGAATTGTAGGGAAGTGTTCATGTTATTGGTCATGGGAAAATGTTTTTGGGGTTTTGAATAAGGGACAAGAAAAATACATGGCAAGAAAGTAAATGAACTCAAATGATAAAAAGGTCTTAGCAAGGGTTGATGGTAAAGGATCTTTATCCTTGTCACTAACCACAACATGATAATTACAATGATCAATCCCATTAAGTCATCCTCTAACAAGTGGAGGAAAGTCAAATGGGCTACATCAATCCTAATCCATAAGTCCTAGCCACCTCACTAATTAACTTAGTGGAAGCTAGAGTCAACAATCATCAATCACTTGGACATTAGCAACTCAAGTTCACTTAAGTTACCATCCCAAGCCAAGAACATAAAAATCTACTCTAACATCCTTGCAAGCATTTTATCAAACACTTGAAAGACATAAAAGGAAAGCAAAATAAAATTGCAAGAAATGTAAATCTACAACTACAAATTGCAAGGAATTAGCAACAACAATGCAATTAAACAATGAAAGAAATCAAACATAAATTGCATTAAAGAAAAATAAGAGAAACAAGAGTGCAT
This sequence comes from Arachis ipaensis, assembly GCF_000816755.2. Lineage (NCBI taxonomy): Eukaryota > Viridiplantae > Streptophyta > Magnoliopsida > Fabales > Fabaceae > Arachis > Arachis ipaensis. The sequence continues at coordinate 114,094,746 of NC_029792.2, forward strand.
CAACAACAAAGTAAACAAATACAAGGAGTGGAATACTAAACTAGGAAAATAAAGGTAAAGAAACAAGAAATGATAAAGGAAAAGTAAATCAAAGCATGAATTAAACCTAGATCTAAAGAAATCCTAATCTACATCTAACCAAATTCTAGAGAGAAGAGAGAGCTTCTCTCTCTAGAAACTAACTAAAGCATGGTGAAAACTCCACTAATTGCCCCCATCTTGACCCATCTTGAATTCTGCATGAAATAGTCTCTGGAATCAGTTGAATTTGGGCTTGGGAAGCTCAGAAATTGCCCCCAGCATTTTCACTTTAATGAGGTCACGTGCGAGCTGCGACGCGTACGCATGGGCCACGCGTACACGTCGTCTGGAATTTTGCTTCTCACGCGTACGCGTCATGTCACGTGTATGCATCGCCTGGACAACCTCATTTTCATGCGTGCATGTCTGTCACGCGTGCGCGTCGATGTATGCACTTCAAATCGTTGATTTTCCATGAATTCTCCACTTTGCATGCTTTTCTCTTCACTCCTTTGATCCATTCTTAGCCTTTTCAACCTGAATTCACTAACAAACACATCAATGCATCTATTGGAATCAAAGGTGATTTAAATAAACCAATTAAAGGCTTAAAAAGCATGTTTTTATATATATATGATGTTAGATTGAGTTTTGGGTATTTGTTAGAGTTGGTTGAGGCTTTGGATCAAGTTTGGTGGCTTCGTTTTGGTGTTTGGTGCATTTAGGAATCGGCCAAGATATGGTTTTGGTTTTCTTTGTGTAATATGTAATGTTTCTGGAAACTTAGGCTAGTTGACCCTAAGATAGGATTTAATGATATTGGTGTATGAGCAATTATATGTGAATTGATGTAATTGTTAGCTATATTGGATTATTATGGTTGATGATGATTATTGGGGATTGTTAGTGTTAATGAGTATTGATGATTGGTGTTGTCGATGAGGGTTGTTGATATGGTTGTTGAGTAATAATGAATATTAATGTTGTGGTAATTGAAGGTGAGTGTTGATATTGTTGATAAATGATATGAATTGATGAACTGATGATGGTTATGATGAGTTAAGAACTTGGAAAGGAATGATGAGGAAATGATTGGATTATATGAGAGTGTGTAGAGCCTATATCTCCGGCGTGGCAGATTGTTCTGCTGCATAACGAGTTGTTGTTGAGAAGTGTACGGAGCCTATATCTCCGGCGTGGCAGATGTTTCTGTCGCAGGACTTGTTGAATGTTGAGAGTGTGCGGGGCCTATATCCCTGACGTAGCAGATTGTTCTGCTGCATAATTTGTTGTGGTTGGTTCCTTTTCTACTGCAGGAAGTGTGCGGGGCCTGTATCCCTGGTGCAGTAGACTCCCTACCACATGAGTGTGTAGGGCACTATATCTCTGACATAGCAGATTCGCTGCTGCATGAGTGTGTAGGGCCCTATATCTCTGGCGTGGCAGAAAAGGCTACATCTGGGAGGATGTGTCAGGTTGGCATTTACGGACCGACAAGTGATATCACGAGCCAATAGGATAGACATTCATCATATGCATCTTCTACATGCTTGTTTGCTTTGATTATTTGAGTTTGCCTAATTGTATAACATGCCTACTTGCTTCTTGAACTACTTGTTATATATGAATATTATCTGTGTTTTACTTGTTTGCATTAATTGTGATTGTCTGATGCTGAGGAGGTTAGGTAGGTGGTGGCGATAGGATCGCATGGAGGGTAGGTTGGTGAAGGCTGTGGGACAGCGGTGACTAGTTTTAGTTAGAAATCCCCTAAGTTTAGATAACCCTATTTAATGTTTATGGTATAAGTTATTTATTTTATTCTAAGCTTGAATATTCCATAATTGATGTGAAGTTCTAGGATTGCCTTTGGCGTCCCAGATCTTTACATCTTACATATTGGGCACTGTTACCATACTGAGAACCTTCGGTTCTCATTCTATACTTGTTATTTTTCAGATGCAGGTCGTAAGTCACCTCGGTGAAATTGCGGACATGGTGACAAAACGGAGTATGGTTTCTTCTTGGCTTATTTCTGTTTTATTTTGTTGTAGTAGTTTCTCTCACATTTTTTGTTTTAGACTTTATGGCCTTAGAGGCTTACTTGAGAGATAAGTTGTATAAGCTGTTTTAACTTCAAAACTCTGTATTTTTCTATTTGTAACTAGTCCGCTTAAACTCCGCAAGTTGCGGCTAGTTCCCTATGATTATTATACTATTATATCTATATATGTTCTATTCTTTTGCAACTATATCTTGTATCTTACGTGTTAGCTTCGTGTGAACGTTTCACACTTTTGTAATCCTGTTTTTGAGCTATATCCTTCATCGGGCTTCTAGATTATATTATTTTCTTCTATATATTGTATGTATGAGTTTAGAACTGTCGTAACCTTTGATTAACCTTTGCTTTAAGTTACGAGGTAAAGCTTAGGCTAATTAGGGTGTTACATTTAGTGGTATCAGAGTGGTTCATCCTCGTGAGCCTGAGGGATGGATCGATTGTGCTTCGTTGCACTCTCTGGGTCATTTTTCTTTCATGCTATTTAGGTTATCTGCTTGATATGCATAGCATGCTTGTTTGTGAGTGCCTTTGGGGATAATCGAAGCACCGAGCTTGAGATATTAAGACTAATCACCTTGATATCGATTGTTTGGTGTAGAAAGGAAACCTGTATGACAACTCACGGATGAGGTCGATCATGTTAACGGAGAGGTAGTGAGGATGGCTGACCTACCCTATGCATTACGAGCTCTACATGTTCCAGAAAACCAGTTCGTGGAGTCGCGACATATCAGCTGACGGGTGAGGCTTAACACTGGTAGCAACAGAACAGCCGACTGTTTCTTTTCGGTTTTTACTTGAGATTTTCAGTTTCTAATTGTTATGGTCTTGAATCCAGTTGAAAAAGTTTTAAAGCTTGGAATGATTTTGAAAATTTGATTCTGAACTTTCGTTTGAATGTTTTGGTTTTGAAGGTAAGTCGGAATTTTTCATTTAAATGACATGATTTAAAAGAAAAGTGAGTTCTATGATTTTGTCAATTTGTGAACTTGGTTTCTAATTTATCTTGTCGAATGCGGATTTAAATTGAAAAGTTTTATCTGAAGAAACCGTGATTTTAATCCATTTGACTTACAAAGAAATGATTTTTGACTCCTTTGAAAAATCCTTAACAATGCATTCGTTTAGATTGAACTTGTTTTGACGGTTTTGAAAGAATGTTACAAAAATTGGTATTTGTTTTAAGGAAAATTTTGGATTCTTGATGACGATAATCAGAGTGACGTAGCGGAAGGCGAGAGGCAATATCGACACGGTAAGCTAAAGGAGGATATATCACACAGTTCGTATTTTCGAGGGCAAAAATTTTATTAGGAGGGGAGAATGTAAGAACTGGAGTTTTTCCGTAAAATCGTTTTAATAAAAATAATAATTTTAGTACCCAAAATAGATTCAAAATTTAGAAGTTTTAATTTGATAATATAAATGTGAAATTTGGTTTCAATGAATTTTTCTGAGTCAGAAAATGTATTTTCTGCAAAAAAACCGAGAAAAATTGCGAACCGGACAGTCTTGAACCGGTCGAGAATGTAAGAACCGGAGTTTTTCCGTAAAACCGTTTTAATAAAAATAATAATTTTAGTACTCGGAATAGATTCAAAATTTAGAAGTTTTAATTTGAGAATATAAAGGTGAAACTTGGTTTCAATGAATTTTTTTGAGTCAGAAAATGTATTTTCTACGAAAAACCGAGAAAAATTACGAACCGACAGCCGAACCGGTCGAACTAATTCAAGACTGTCCGGTACTGTGTTTTGAGAAGAATAATATTTTAAAAATTGATTTATTTTTTTGAAAGGATAAAAAAAATTTAGGATCGAAAACCGGATACTAATCTTAAAGGTTTTGGCCCAAAGTGGGCCAAACGGACCAAAAGCACTTGGCGGGTTGGACCGGGCCCAAGTGGGCCCAGTCCAGCATATAAGTGCCCTAAATAAGAGGCATTTAGCCTCATTCTTCAGAAAAGAAAGAGAGAGGGGCGGTGAGAAGAGAGAAGAGAGGAAGAAGAGAGTGCACTATTCATCTTCCACTTCCGGGAGCCATTACTTGAGCTACGGAGCTCCGATTGACGAGCCGTTTGTGGTCACGCGAAGCTCTTGTCGAGCTCTTCAATTCTATCTAAGCAAAACTGGTAAGAAATCTCATCTCATTCCCCAGTTTCCTGCCATAACTTCTGCATTTCTAGGGGTTTGGTTTTTGAGTAGATTTTTTGGTTTTGCTTATTTAGGTGATCTCTAGTAGCGGGTAATTGTTGGAAATTTCTCCAATCCTCTTTGGATAAGGTAAAGTTGCTCATAAATCCTTGTGGCATTGTATGTTGTGGTTTCTAGGATTTGATTTTGATATATATATGATGTTAGATTGAGTTTTGGGTGTTTGTTGGAGTTGGTTAAGGCTTTGGATCAAGCTTGGTGGCTTTGTTTTGGTATTTGGTGTGTTTGGGAATTAGTCAAGGTATGGTTTCAGTTTTCTTTATGTAATATTTAATGTTTCTAGAAACTTAGGCTAGTTGACCCTAAGATAGGATTGAATGATATTGGTGTATGAGTAATTATATGTGAATTGATGTAATTGTTGGCTATATTAGATTATTGTGGTTGATGATGATTATTGGGGATTGTTGGTGTTAATGAGTATTGATGATTGGTGTTGTTGATGAGGGTTGTTGATATGGTTGATGATTAATGATGAATATTGATGTTGTGGTAATTAAAGGTGAGTGTTGATATTGTTGATAAATGATATGAATTGATGAACTGATGAGTTCGGAATGGAGAACTATGAATTGATGATGGTTGTGATGAGTTAAGAACTTGAAAAGGAATGATGAGAAAATGATTGGATTATATGAGAGTGTGTAGAGCCTATATCTCCAGTGTGGCAGATTGTTCTGCTACATGACGAGTTGTTGTTGAGAAGTGTGCGGAGCCTATATCTCCGGCGTGGCAGATGTTTCTGTCGCAAGAGTTGATGAATGTTGAGAGTGTGCGGGGCCTACATCCCCGGCATAGCAGATTGTTCTGCCAAAGAGGCTCTTGCAAAGATAAGTGGAAAGCTCGGTCCAAAAGATTAGACATGGCTTAACAGCCAGCCAGGATTCAACATATCTCATGAAACTCTAGAATTCGTTCTTAAAAACTCTAAAGAATTTTTAGAAAACTAAACATTATTATTGATATTATTTATTTTTTTCGAAAATCATAAAAAAATAAAAAACTTAAACATAAAATAAAATTACCTAATCAGAGCAACAAGATCTACTGTCAGTTGTCTAAACTTGAACAATCCCCGGCAACGGCGCCAAAAACTTGGTGCACGAAAATCTTGATTCACACTTTTCACATCTCCGCACAACTAACCAGCAAGTGCACTGGGTCGTCCAAGTAATAAACCTTACGTGAGTAAGGGTCGATCCCACAGAGATTGTCGACTTGAAGCAAGCTATGGTCATCCTTGTAAATCTCAGTCAGGTGGATTCAAATGGTTATGAGGTTTTGATAATTAAAAGATAAGTAAAACATAAAATAAAATAAAGTTACTTATGTAATTTATTGGTGGGAATTTCAGATAAGCGTCTGGAGATGCTTTGTTGCTTCTGAACCTCTGCTTTTCTATTGCCTCCTTCCAACCATGCGTTACTTCCTTCCACGGCAAGCTGTAGGATCCTCAGAGTGAAAATGGTCCTCTACGATTTCTGCACGGCTAATCAACTGTCGGATTTCTCGTCTCGGATGAAAAATACCAGGTACAGCTACCGCATGGCTAATCATCTGTCAGTTCCCGCTAGCGTCGGAATAGGATCCATTGATCCTTTTGCACACTGTCACTTGCGCCTAACATTCGTAGGTTTGAAGCTCTTTACAGTCATCGCTTCCCGGATCCTACTCGGAATACCACAGACAAGGTTTAGACTTTCTGGACCCCAGGAATGCTGCCAATAGTTCTAGCCTATACCACAAAGATACTAATCTCACGGACTCGGTCCGTGTATTAGATATCCAAGAGAATATACTCCAGCTGTCGTCCAATGACTATGTTGAACATCATGTAGACCGCTTGTGGTTGTCAGGCACGCGGATCTTGGCTAAGCGAGAAACGAAGATAGTTGGTGATTATCACGGGTCACCCCTTCATTCTGACTTAACTAAATTAAGTACGAGAGTATATCTTGGAGAAGAAGTAGGCGTGAATTGAATAGAAAAATAATAGTACTTGTATTAATTCATGAAGAATAGCAGAGCTCCACACCTTAATCTTTGGGGTATAGAAACTCCACCGTATAAAATACATAAGTGAAAATAGTCTAGGCATGGCCGTTAGGCCAGCCTCCAAACGTGAAACATGGCATAAGCTCTATAGCATCTCTTCTTCGAATACAATAGTAAAAAGTGCTATTTATACTAAACTAGTAACTTAGGTTTACAGAAAATGAGTAACTAAGTGCAGATAGTGTAGAAATCCTGGGGCCCACTTGATGTGTGCTTGGGCTGCGCAATGAAGCTTTTTCGTGCATAGGCTGTTTCTAGAGTTAAACGCCAACTTAGGTGCCAGTTTGGGCGTTTAACTCCAATTCTGGTGCCAGTTTGGGCGTTTTACGCCAGAAAGTTTTAGGCTGAGTTTGAATGCCAGCTTGGGCCATCAAATCTCGGGCAAAGTATGGACTATTATGTATTGCTGGAAAGCCCAGGATATCTAAAATCTAAAGCAATTGAGAGAGCGGCAATTGGGCTTTTGTAGCTCCAGATAATCCACTTCGAGTGCAGGAGGGTCAGAATCCAACAGCATCTGTAGTCCTTTTTCAGCCTCTGAATCAGATTTTTGCTCAGGTCCCTCAATTTCAGCCAGAAAATACCTGAAATCACAGAAAAACACACAAACTCATAGTAAAGTCTAGAAATGTGATTTTTGAATAAAAACTAATAAAAATATAATAAAAAGTAACTAAAACATACTAAAAACTATGTAAAAATAATGCCAAAAGGGTATAAATTATCCGCTCATCACAACACCAAACTTAAATTGTTGCTTGTTTCCAAGCAACTAAAAATAAACTAGGATAAAAAGAAGAGAATTTACAATGAATTCCAAATATCAATGAAGCTCATTTCCAATTAGATGAGCGGGGCTAGCAGCTTTTTGCTTCTGAATAGTTTTGGCATCTCACTTTATCCTTTGAAGTTCAGAATGATTGGCATCTATAGGAACTCAGAATTCAGATAGTGTTATTGATTCTCTTAGTTCAGTATGGCCTTTTGGTTTAAAGGGCTATTGGCTTTTTCTGCTTGCTTTTTCTTTTTCTTTTCTTTATTTTTTTTCGCTATTTTTTTTTTCGCAAGCCTTTGTTTTTCACTGCTTTTTCTTGCTTCAAGAATCATTTTTATGATTTTTCAGATTATCAATAATATTTCTCCTTTTTCATTATTCTTTCAAGAGCCAACAATTTTAACATTCATGAACATCAATATAAAAAATATGCACTGTTCAAGCATTCATTCAGAAAATAAAAAGTATTGCCACCACATCAAAATAATTAGATTATTTTCAAGATAGAATTCGAAATTCATGTATTTCTTTTTCTTTTGCAATTAAAAACATTTTTCATTTAAGAAAGGTGAAGGATTCATAGGACATTCATAGCTTTAAGGCTTAGACACTAGACACTAATGATCATGTAATAAAGACACAAACATAGATAAAACATAAAGCATATAAATCGAAAAACAGAAAAATAAGAACAAGGAAATTAAAGAACGGGTCCACCTTAGTGATGGCGGTTAGTTCTTCCTCTTGAAGATCTTATGGAGTGCTTGAGCTCCTCTATGTCTCTTCCTTGCCTTTGTTGCTCCTCCCTCATGGTTTTTTGGTCCTCTCTAATTTCATGGAGGATGATGGAATGCTCTTGGTGTTCCATCCTTAGTTGTCCCATGTTGGAACTCAATTCTCCTAAGGAGGTGTTGTTTTGTTTCCAATAGTTATGTGGAGGAAAATGCATCCCTTGAGGTATCTCAGGGATTTCTTGATGAGGAATTTCCTCATGCTCTTGTTGAGGTCCATGAGTGGGCTCTCTTGTTTGCTCCATCTTCTTCTTAGTGATGGGCTTGTCTCCTTCAATGAGGATGTCTTCCTCTATGACAATTCCAGTTGAATTGCATAGGGTACAGATGAGATGAGGGAAGGCTAACCTTGCCAAAGTGGAGGGCTTGTCCGCCACCTTGTAGAGTTCTAGGGATATGATCTCATGAACTTCTACTTCCTCTCCATTCATGATGCTATGGATCATGATAGCCCGGTCTATTGTAACTTCAGACCGGTTGCTAGTAGGAATAATAGAGCGTTGGATGAACTCCAACCATCCCCTAGCCACGGGTTTGAGGTCAAGCCTTCTTAGTTGAACCGGCTTGCCTCTTGAGTCTCTCTTCCATTGAGCTCCTTCCACACA
>NC_029792.2:114118430-114123548 GCF_000816755.2 Arachis ipaensis
TTCTACTTCCTCTCCAATCATGATACTATGGATCATGATAGCCCGGTCTATTGTAACTTCAGACCGGTTGCTAGTAGGAATAATAGAGCGTTGGATGAACTCCAACCATCCCCTAGCCACGGGTTTGAGGTCAAGCCTTCTTAGTTGAACCGGCTTGCCTCTTGAGTCTCACTTCCATTGAGCTCCTTCCACACAGATGTCCATGAGGACTTGGTTCAACCTTTGATCAAAGTTAACCCTTCTAGTGAAAGGGTGAGGATCTCCTTGTATCATTGGAAAGTTAAATGCTAACCTCACATTTTTTGGACTGAAATCCAAGTAATTCCCCCAAACCATTGTGAGCCAATTCTTTGGGTTTGGGTTCATACTTTGATCATGGTTCTTAGTGATCCATGCATTAGCATAGAACTCTTGAACCATTAAGATTCCGACTTGTTGAATGAGGTTGGTGAGAGTTTTCCAACCCCTTCTTTGAATCTCATGTCAGATCTCCAGATATTCACTCTTTTTGAGCTTGAAGGGGACCTCGGGGATCACCGTTTTCTTGGCCACAACTTCATAGAAGTAGTCTTGATGGACCTTTGAGATGAATCTCTCCATCTCCCATGACTCGGAGGTGGAAGCAATTGCCTTCCCTTTCCTCTTTCTAGAGGTTTCTCCAGCCTTAGGTGCCATTGATGGTTATGGAAAAAACAAAAAAGTAGAGCTTTTTCCACACCAAACTTAAAAGGTTTGCTCGTCCTCGAGCAAAAGAAGAGAGAAATGAGGAGAAGAAGAAGAAATATAGGAGATGGAGGGAGGAAGTGAATTTGGCCAAGGGGGTAGTAGTGTGTATGATATGTGAAATTGAAGGTAGTGAGGAGGGGTATTTATAGGGTAGGAGAGAGAGGGGATTCGGTCATGAAGGGGTGGGTTAGGGAGGAAAATGGTTTGAATTTGAATGGTGAGGTGAGTGGGGTTTATGATGGATCGATGTGAATGGTGAAGAGGATATGGGGAAGAGGGTATTGATGTGATTGGTCAAGGGTATTTGGAGAAGAGTGTTATGGAAAGGTGTGAAGAGGAGAGAAGAAGAGGTGGGGTAGGTGGGGATCCTGTGGGGTCCACAGATCCTGAGGTGTCAAAGAATTCTGCTCCCTACACCATTCTGGCGTTCAAACGCCCACTGTGTGCCAATTCTGGCGTTAAATGCCAGCCCTGCTACCTTTCCTGGCGTTAAACGCCAGTCTGCTGCCCCTTTCTGGCGTTTAACGCCAGCCAGACGCTGGACGCCCTTTTCTGGCGTTAAACGCCCAGAGTGCTGCCCATTCTGGAGTTTAACGCCTAGAATGCTGCCAGGCTATTCTGCAATCCTTACTGGCGTTTAAACGCCAATAAGCCTGTCCTCCAGGGTGTACTATTTTTCATGCTATTTTTTATTCTGCTTTAATTCTGCAGCTGTTTTTATGATTTCACATGATCATCAACCTAAAGAAAACATAAAATAACAATGGAATATAAATAAATATAATTAAATAACATTGGGTTGCCTCCCAACAAGCGCTTCTTTAATGTCAATAGCTTGACAGTGAGCTCTTGGAGAGCTTCACAGAGACTCAGAGCTTAATGGTGGCCTCCCAACACCAAACTTAGAAGTTGAGTGTGGGGGCTCTATTTGACTCTGTATTGAGAGAAGCTTTTCATGCTTCCTCTCCATGGTTACAGAAGAAGATCCTTGAGCTTTAAACACAAGGTAGTCCTCATTCAATTGAAGGACTAACTCTCCTCTATCCACATCAATCACAGCTCTTGTTTTGGCCAGGAAGGGTCTTCCAAGGATGATGGATTCATCCTCTTCCTTCCCAGTGTCTAGGATTATGAAATCAGCAGGGATGTAAAAGCCTTCAACTTTTACTAAGACATCCTCTACAAGTCCATAAGCCTGTTTCCTTGAATTGTCTGCCATCTCTAGTGAGATTCTTGCAGCTTGTACCTCAAAGATCCCTAGTTTCTCCATTACAGAGAGTGGCATAAGGTTTATACTTGATCCAAGGTCACACAGAGCCTTCTTAAAGGTCATGGTGCCTATGATACAGGGTATTAAGAATTTTCCGGGATCCGGTTTCTTCTGAGGTAATTTCTGTTGAACCAAGGTATTCAGTTCATTGATGAGCAATGGAGGTTCATCCTCCCAAGTCTCATTACCAAATAACTTGGCATTCAACTTCATGATTTCTCCTAGATACTGAGCAACTTGTTTTTCAATAATATCTTCATCCTCTTCAGAGGAAGAGTACTCATCAGAGCTAATAAATGGCAACAGTAAATTTAGTGGAATCTCTATGGTCTCTATATGAGCCTCAGATTCCTTTGGTTCCTCAATAAGGAACTCCTTAGTAGCCAGTGGACGTCCATTGAGGTCTTCCTCACTGGAAATCACTGCCTTTCCCTCCTCTACAGGTTCGGCCATGTTGGACGTGTTGATGGCCTTGTACTCTCTTTTTGGATTTTCTTCTGTATTGCTTGGGAGAGTACTTAGAGGGAGTTCAGTAACTCTTTTACTCAGCTGACCCACTTGTGCCTCCAAGTTCCTAATGGAGGACCTTGTTTCAGTCATGAAACTTTGAGTGGTCTTAGTTAGATCAGAGACTATGGTTGATAAGTCAGAGAGACTCTGCTTAGAATTTTCTGTCTGTTACTGAGAAGATAATGGGAAAGGTTTGCTATTGCCAAACCGTGTTCTCCCACCATTGTTATTATTAAAGCCTTGTTGAGGCTTCTGTTGATCCTTCCATGAGAAATTAGGATGATTCCTCCATGAAGGATTATAGGTATTTTCATAGGATTCTCCCATGTAATTCACCTCTTCCATTGCAGGATTCTCAGGGTCATAAGCTTCTCCTTCAGAGGAGGCTTCTTTAGTACTGCCTGATGCAGCTTGCATTTCAGTCAAACTCTGAGAAATCATATTGACTTGCTGAGTCAATATTTTGTTCTGAGCTAATATGGCATTCAGAGTATCAACCTCAAGAACTCCTTTCTTCTGAGTTGTCCCATTATTCACAGGATTTCTTTCAGAAGTGTACATGAACTGGTTATTTGCAACCATTTCAATGAGTTCCTGTGCTTTTGCAGGCGTCTTCTTCAGATGAAGGGATCCACCAGCAGAGTGGTCCAATGACATCTTGGACAATTCAGACAGACCATCATAGAATATACATAGGATGCTTCATTCTGAAAGCATGTCAGAAGGACACCTTCTGATCAATTGCTTGTATCTTTTCCAAGCTTCATAGAGGGATTCTCCTTCCTTCTAACTGAAGGTTTGGACTTCCACTCTAAGCTTGCTCAATTTTTGAGGTGGAAAGAATTTGGCCAAGAAAGCATTGACCAACTTTTCCCAAGAGTTCAGGCTTTCCTTAAGTTGTGAGTCCAACCATATCCTAGCTTTGTCTCTTACAGCAAAGGGGAAAAGCATAAGTCTATAGACCTCGGGATTAACCCCATTGGTCTTAACAGTGTCACATATTTGCAAGAATTCAGCCAAGAACTGATGAGGATCTTCCAATGGAAGTCCATGAAACTTGCAATTCTGCTGCATCAGAGAAACTAATTGAGGCTTGATGACAAGTCATCCTAGCCTATTTTAACTAGTCTTTTTCTTTTGTTTTCATTAGAATTATGCACTTTCTTGAGCTACAAGCAAGCTAATTGAGTAGATTTTCATGTTTCCCTTGATTGAACCAACCATATATGAATTCATGCCATTTCATGAGGTTTTATGCTATGTGTATAAATAGGATAGAATTCAAGTTATTCGGGGAGCTTTCCTTTTGAAATTTTCATAATAGTTTTCGGAGAGCTTTTGAACTTTAATTTCTTTGTTTCCATTGCTTTCAATTTCATTTTACTTTTGTCTTGGATCTTGGATTGGAGAATTGAAGAAATTCTGTTTCAATCTCAATCTTGGATCTCTCTGTTTATTTACTGCTTAATTGAATTTCTGTTTCTATTACTTACTTCTCATCTAATCCCTTTGCAATTTACAATTCCCTTGCAATTGTTCTTGTTGGATCTAGGAAGGCATTGAGATCTAGACTTTGTTTTCTAGTCTCTGGGTCCTAAGATCTAAATTTCCATTTCAATTCCCTGTTTACTGCTTCTTATGTTCATTTACTTTTCTGCTTCATTTCCGGTTCAATCCCAATTCCCTTTTACTCTTCTGTTTGATGCAATTTAATTTTTCCTTGTTTAATTTCTGCAAATCCACATCCCAATCCCCTTTACATTTCAAGCAATTTACATTCCTTGCACTTTAAGATTCTGCAATTTACATTTCTTGCACTTTAAGTTTCTGTCATTTAATTTCTTGTTCTTTAAGTTTCAGCAATTTATATCTTGTTCTCTTTACTTCAATGCAATTTAATTCTGCAAGTCACAAAACCATCAACCAAATCTTGATTCGCTTGACTAAATCCACCCAAACCTCAGGTGGGGGGATAACCATACCCAAAACCAACAACCATGGCAGAGGAACTCAAACCAACAAAACCCAAGAAGCAACCAAAATCACAACCAGCAGCAGACTAACCAAAACCCCTACAGAAAACCTCAAAACAACTACCCCAACCTCAACCAATACCAATCTAATAACCAACCCACCAACCAAAATGCCTACCATCCACCACCCACATCTCATAACCCACCTCAAATATCACCCGAAGCCCAAAGAATCACTCACTTGGAGGCCATGATAGACAAAATGTTGAAACACCAGGAAATGGTAGCCAAGAATCAGGAAGCCTCTATGAAGAGCCTGGAGAGACAGATGGGGCAACTCTCCAAGCAAGTATCTATTGAGAGACCTTCAAACTCACTGCCCAGTGACACAATCCCAAATCCCAAGGAGGAATGCAAGGCAATACAATTGAGGAGTGGGAGAACATTGATAAGCAACAATGACACTACAAATAAGCAAGCAGAGAACATCAAAGAACCAACGGAAGTTGTGATGCCAAACAAAGACACTGAGAAACTCAAAGAGAAGGACAACCAGCCACATAGCTCAAAGGAAGTAGCTCAGGGGCAGCAGCAAATAGGAAAAAGCATCACACCTCCACTGCCATATCCTCAGAGGTT
>NC_029792.2:114123693-114137017 GCF_000816755.2 Arachis ipaensis
TTCCCAGTAATCATTAATTCATCCCTGTCAAAGAAGGAAGAAGGAGAACTTCTTGACGTACTCAAAGCTTACAAAGATGCTTTAGGATGGACCATTGATGACCTGAAGGGAATCAGCCCTGCAGTATGTATGCATAAGATCCTCTTGGAAGATAATTCCAAACCAGTGGTTCAACCGCAAAGAAGATTAAATCCCACAATGAAGGAAGTTGTCCAGAAGGAAGTAATAAAGTTGTGGAATGCAGGGATAATCTTCCCAATATCTGACAGCCCATGGGTAAGCCCGGTTCAAGTTGTACCAAAGAAGGGAGGGATGACGGTCATCACTAATGAGAAGAATGAGTTGATTTCTACTAGAACAGTGACTGGGTGGAGAATGTGCATAGACTATAGAAGATTAAATGGTGCCACCAGGAAGGATCATTTCCCTCTCCCATTCATTGATCAGATGCTGGAAAGGCTAGCCGGCCATGCCTATTACTGCTTTTTGGACGGATATTCTGGGTATAATCAAATCGTGGTGGACCCCAAGGACCAAGAGAAAACTGCCTTTACATGTCCATTCGGAGTTTTTGCATATCGGAGGATGCCCTTTGGGCTCTGCAACGCCCCTGCCACATTTCAAAGGTGTATGCTCTCCATTTTCTCTGATATGGTCGAAAAATTTTTAGAAGTTTTCATGGATGACTTCTCTGTTTTTGGTGATAACTTCAATGCTTGCCTAAACCATTTAACCCTTGTCTTGAAACGGTGTCAAGAAACCAATTTGGTTTTAAAATGGGAGAAATGCCATTTCATGGTACCCGAAGGGATTGTTCTTGGCCATAAAGTTTCAAAAAAGGGGATAGAGGTTGATAAGGCAAAGGTTGAGATCATAGAAAAACTCCCTCCACCAATTAATGTGAAATCTGTTAGAAGTTTCTTGGGGCATGCCGGATTTTACAGAAGGTTTATCAAGGACTTTTCAAAAATAGCCAAACCTTTGAGTAATCTGTTAATGCTTGATAACCCTTTTGTTTTTGATGAAAACTGCCAGCATGCCTTTGAAACTTTAAAAAATAGACTCACAACAGCACCAATCATCACACCTCCAGATTGGGAAGCAGGAGAAAAAAGGTTGTTACAACTAAATGAGTTGGATGAATTCAGACTGGAAGCTTATGAAAATGCAAAGATATACAAGGAGAGAGCTAAGAAGTGGCATGACAAGAAGTTCACAAAGAAGGAATTCAAGCCAGGACAGCAAGTGCTCCTATATAATTCAAGGCTTAAAATCTTCCCTGGCAAACTGAAGTCTAAGTGGACTGGCCCATACTTGGTGACAAAGATTTTTCCCTATGGGAATATTGAACTGCTAGATGAGGCAACGAAGAATCAATTCACTGTAAATGGTCACAGAGCAAAGTTGTATTTGGGAGGACAATGGGTTAAGGAAAAAGAGGTTCAACACCTACAGCCCTCTTAAAAAGAATTGAAAGGTGTCAAGCTAGTGACAATAAAAGAGCGCTTGTTGGGAGGCAACCCAACCTGAGGTAGTTTTCTTTTCATAGTTATTTCAATAAAAAGGTTAAATGATTGGTATGTATTGCAAGGAGCTAAGTTTGGTGTTTCACACCAAGACAAATTAAGGGAGAATAAAGGATTCTAAGTTTGGTGTTCCACCAAAATCTCACTTAAAAGCACATTCTCACCTTCTACACAAAGGGTTACTAGCTCTAAGCAATCTGATAAATCATTTAATCATTGTCTGTTTCTAGTTTTTAGTAAAGACTTAGGCTTTCTCATATGGTTATGCATAAGAAACATGGCAAGGGACTAAGTTTGGTGTTCACACACCAAAGTAAGTTCAAACGCCTACAAGAAAGTCTTGCACACTAACCAGTCATCTAAGGGCTTGAGAAACAAGCAACTTCCATTAACACTGCAGGAATTCAATCACTCTCTTGGGAGGACCACACACCATTAGCCAAGAGAAAGAAAAAGAAGCCACCAAGAGGTTGTATTGTCACTTAACTCCATCAGCATTGAATTGCTCTAAATTTGAAGTGTGAATATGCCCATCTTAACAGTGACTGTTAGTGTAGTAGTCTGTACAGCATGTTTGTTTCTTTTAAAATAAGTAGGCTAGTTTATGTGTGTGCTTGTGTGTTTATTTTCACTTAACAAGAAGCATGTGTTGTCCCCTGCATCTTTTAATTCAATAAAAGAACAGTTTGAATGTGAAGCAAGATAATCTATGTTAGTTAGAAGTAGAATAAAAGTAAGTGGTGGTATGTGTTTGATTGTATAATAGCTCACTTTTAGTGAATAAAGAGCTAGGATATCTCCTTCTAAGTAAAGAGTGGCCTACTGTCTAGGAATCTCAAGTGAATTAAATTCCTTGGTTAGAAAGAAAAACAAAAAGAAGGAAAGAAGAAAAAGATAGCCAAAAAGTGGCAAAACAAAAGATGGAACTTGAAATTTCCTCCCTGGCCATCCCACGTTTGCGCCAACGTTAGCCCCCTAACTTGGAGGCTAACGTTGGAACTTGAGAAGATCTCCCTGGGCACCAACGTTTGAGCCAACGTTAGCCCCCTAACTTGGAGGCTAACGTTGGCACATGAATTTCAAGGGAGAAGGGCCAACGTTTGCGCCAACGTTAGCCCCCTAACTTGGAGGCTAACGTTGGCACATGAAAGCATAAGGGAGAGAGGCCAACGTTTGCGCCAACGTTAGCCCCCTAACTTGGAGGCTAACGTTGGCTCCACTAGCACACAAAGCATTGCCAACGTCCATACCAGTAAATTATGTTTGCTGCTATGAAAAGTTGGAGCCAAAGTTAGACCCCTAACTTTGGCTCAAACTTAAGGCTACTCAATGGTTGGAATCATTTCCAAGGGACAGCATCAACAACTGGGATGATTTGGTAACTAAATTCCTTGCCAAATTTTATCCACCTCAGAGGATTATAAGGTTAAAGGCTGAGGTTCAAACATTTACACAAATGGAGGCCGAACCTATGAAATATTTTTGACTCAAAACATTAAATGTTAGCAATAAATTCAAAAATATGAAATAAAATTAAGAAAAAGATTTTGAAAATCAATTATGAAATTTTCGAAAATATTGAGAAGAAAGTTGAAAAGATTTGATTTTTGAAAAAGATTTGAAACGATAGAATTTTTAAATTGAAATTTTGACTTGACTAACAAGAAACAACTAAATTTTAAAACTTTTTGACTAAATCAATTCAAAATTTCGAAATTTTTGAGTGAAATAAGGGAAATATATTGTTTTTGATTTTTGAATTTTTAATGAGGAGAGAGAAAAATACAAAAAAATGAAGCAAAACATAAAAATTTAAGATCAAAACTAATAATGCATGCAAGAACACTTTGAATGTCAAGATGAACACCAAGAACACTTTGAAGATCATGATGAACATCAAGAACATATTTTTGAAAATTTTTAAGAAAAGAAAAGAATATAAGACACCAAACTTAGAAATTTTTAAACTCTAGACACTAATAATTCGAAAATGTATAAGAAAAACAAGAAAAGACACAAAACAAGAAAATGCAAAGATCAAACAAGGAAAATTATCAAGAACTATTTGAAGATCATGAAGAACTCAATGCATGTATTTTTTCGAAAATTTAAAGAAAAATCAAGATATGCAATTGACACCAAACTTAAAATTTGACACTAGACTCAAATAAGAAACATAAAATATTTTTGGTTTTATGATTTTATTTATTTTTATGTATTTTTCGAAAATTATTTTGGAAAAAAAGAATGAATAAATTCAAAATTTTTAATAAGAATTCTAGGAATCATGCAATGTTAGTCTAAAGCTTCGGTCCAATAAAATTAGACATGGCCAAATGGCCAGCCAAGTTTCTGCAGAACATTACATACAACAGCCAAATTGATAGGAATCCAAAGAGGCTCTTGCAAAGATAAGTGGAAACCTCGGTCCAAAAGATTAGACATGGCTTAAAAGCCAGCCAAGATTCAACATATCTCATGAAACTCTAGAATTCGTTCTTAAAAACTCTGAAGAATTTTTAGAAAACTAAACATTATTATTAATATTATTTATTTTTTTTTGAAAATAATAAAAAAAATAAAAAAAACTTAAACATAAAATAAAATTACCTAATCTGAGCAACAAGATGAATCGTCAGTTGTCCAAACTCGAACAATCCCCGGCAACGGCGCCAAAAACTTGGTGCACGGAAATCGTGATTCACACTTTTCACATCTCCGCACAACTAACCAGCAAGTGCACTGGGTCGTCCAAGTAATAAACCTTACGTGAGTAAGGGTCGATCCCACGGAGATTGTCGGCTTGAAGCAAGCTATGGTCATCCTTGTAAATCTCAGTCAGGTGGATTCAAATGGTTATGAGGTTTTGATAATTAAAAGATAAGTAAAACATAAAATAAAATAAAGTTACTTATGTAATTCATTGGTGGGAATTTCAGATAAGCGTCTGGAGATGCTTTGTTGCTTCTGAACCTCTGCTTTTCTATTGCCTCCTTCCAACCATGCGTTACTTCCTTCCATGGCAAGCTGTAGGATCCTCTCAGTGAAAATGGTCCTCTACGGTTTCTGCACGACTAATCAACTGTCGGATTTCTCGTCTCGGATGAAAAATACCAGGTACAGCTACCGCATGGCTAATCATCTGTCGGTTCCCACTAGCATCGGAATAGGATCCATTGATCCTTTTGCACACTGTCACTTGCGCTCAACATTCCCAGGTTTGAAGCTCTTTACAGTCATCGTTTCCCGGATCCTACTCGTAATACCACAGACAAGATTTAGACTTTCCGGATCCCAGGAATGCTGCCAATGGTTCTAGCCTATACCACGAAGATACTAATCTCATGGACTCGATCCGTGTATTAGATATCCAAGAGAATATACTCCAGCTGTCGTCCAATGACTATGTTGAACATCATGTAGACCGCTTGCGGTTGTCAGGCACGCGGATCTTGGCTAAGCGAGTAACGAAGATAGTGGGTGATTGTCACGTGTCACCCCTTCATTCTGACTTAACTGAATTAAGTACGAGAGTATATCTTGGAGAAGAAGTAGGCGTGAATTGAATAGAAAAATAATAGTACTTGTATTAATTCATGAAGAACAGCAGAGCTCCACACCTTAATCTATGGGGTGTAGAAACTCCACCGTATAAAATACATAAGTAAAAATAGTCTAGGCATGGCCGTGAGGCCAGCCTCCAAACGTGAAATATGGCATAAGCTCTATAGCATCTCTTCTTCGAATACAATAGTAAAAAGTGCTATTTATACTAAACTAGTAACTTAGGTTTACAGAAAATGAGTAACTAAGTGCAGATAGTGCAGAAATCCACTTCCGAGGCCCACTTGGTGTGTGCTTGGGCTGAGCAATGAAGCTTTTTCGTGCATAGGCTGTTCTTGGAGTTAAACGCCAGCTTGGGTGCCAGTTTGGGTGTTTAACTCCAATTCTGGTGCCAGTTTGGGCGTTTTATGCCAGAAAGTTTTAGGCTGACTTTGAATGCCAATTTGAACCATCAAATCTCGAGCAAAATATGGACTATTATATATTAGTGAAAAGCCCAGGATGTCTACTTTCTAACGCAATTGAGAGCGCACCAATTGGGCTTCTGTAGCTCCAGAAAATCCACTTCGAGTGCAGGAGGATCAGAATCCAACAGCATCTGCAGTCCTTTTTCAGCCTCTAAATCAGATTTTTGCTCAGGTCCCTCAATTTCAGCCAGAAAATACCTGAAATCAAATAAAAATACACAAACTCATAGTAAAGTCCAGAAATGTGATTTTTGAATAAAAACTAATAAAAATATAATAAAAAGTAACTAAAACATACTAAAAACTATGTAAAAACAATGCCAAAAAGGGTATAAATTATCCGCTCATCAAGGTCTTAAATTAGCTAAATTTAATTCACCTTGATTCCATTAGATGCCTTGATATATTTGTTAAGTAATTTCAGATTTAGGAGGCAAGGATTGGATTGAGGGAATGAAGAAAAAGCATGTAGAAATGGAGAACTCATGAAGAAATGAAGGAATCGCAAAAGCTGTCAAGCCGACCTCTTCGCACTTAATCGATCACAACTTGATCTACAGAGGTCCAAATGACACGGTTCTAGTTGCGTTTGAAATCTAACATCCGAAGCTTCGAAATGATATAAAATTTTCCATATTTGCATCACGTTTAGAGGTGCGTACGTGTACTGTATGCGTATGCGCCGATGTTGGACGTGATTCACTAAATGCAAACTCGTGGCCAGTGAATTCTAAAGCATTTTGGGCCCAATCCAACTCATTTCTGATACTATTTAACCCAAGGATTGAAGAGGGATGACACACTTAGTCATCATTAGTTTAGTTTAGATTAGTTTTAGAGGGAAAGTTAGTTTTAGAGAGAGAAGCTCTCACTTCTCTCTAGGATTAGGATTAGGTTAGATCTAGATTAGAATTTCTTAGATCTAGGTTAATTTCATGCTTTGATTTACTTTTATTTTTTCAATTTCTTCTTCTTCTACCTTTTCTCTCTCTAGTTTAGCATTTAATTCTTGTAATTCTCTACTTTTATGTTGATGCACTTTTGTTTCTTCTATTTCTCTTTAATGCAATTTATGATTCATGTTCCTTTGTTGTTGAATTGTTTTGTTGTTGTTTAATTCCTTGCAATTGAGTAGTGTAGATTTACTTTCCTTGCAATTTTACTATGCTTTTCTTTTGTGCCTTCCAAGTGTTTGATGAAATGCTTGGAAGGATGTTAGAGTAGAATTTTATGCTCTTGGCTTGGGAAGGTAACTTAGGAATTCTTGAGTTACTAATGTCTAAGTAATTGATGATTGGGAGCCATTAACTCTAGATCTCACTAATTGAATTGGTGGAGAACTAGGACTTATGGACTTGGATTGATATAGCTCACTTGACTTTCTTTTACTACTAGTTAGAGGATGACTTAATAGGATTGATCCTTGCTAATTCTCATGTTGTGGTTAGTGATAAGGATAGAGATCCTTGACCACCAAACCTTGCCAAGACCTTTTTAGCTATTAGTTTACTTCTTTGCCATTTATCTTTCATGTCTCTTATCTCAAAAACCCCAAAACATACTCCATAACCAATAACAAGACACTTTATCGCAATTCTTAGGGAGAACGACCCGAGGTTCCAATACTTCGATTTATAAATTTAGGGGTTTGTACTTGTGAAACAAATTTTTGTATGAAAAGATTATTGTTTGGTTTAGAAACTATACTTGCAACGAGAATTCATTTGTGAATTCTAAACCGTCAAAAATCCAATCATCCGAATGGCGCCGTTGCCGGGGAATTGCAATGGTGTTATGTTATTGGTTTTTGTATATATGTGAATACTGTGAATAGGTTTGTCGTTTGCTTGTTTTCTCGTTTTTGTTAGTTTTATTTTGTTTTTCCACTATGAATTCTCACTTTGGCTATGAGTTTGGTTCTCACTATGTTGTAGGAAATGTGGACTTTAATGACAACATATACCAAGGATGGAACACTTCAAGATGGGAGGAGCCTCAAGGAATTGATCACTCCTATTGGCAACAACCTCCGGATACTTATAGGTATACTTCACATCCTAGTGCATGCCAATTCAATGGCTATGGTGACTCTTTTTGTGATAATCAAGTACCGCCACCATATGCTATTGAACCTTATCCTCAACATGACTATCAACCATGCTCACAAGCCCATTTCTACCAAGCACCTTCTTGTGACCCATATCCATCATATGACCAATCAACCATACCACATCCTTTTGACCGTTATGAGCAAGAACCTTTAGAACCACCACAACCTTATCATGATTACTACCAAGAACCACCTCAATGCACACCATCTCCATGCCCTTACTATGAAGAACTGCCTTTCCACTATGAGCCCTCTCTCCAATATAATGAACCTTCCTATCCACCCCAAGCCCCAATAGATGACTTTCTCACCTTGCTACTTCAAGGCCAAGCGGATATGCAAAGGAACACCCTAGAGTTTGTGACTAATTTGACTAAAGTAGTGCATACTTTAGCCTACCAATGTTTGAGTACTCAAAGCACTTCTATGGCCACATGTGGAGAATCAATTGAAGAGAAAAGCATGAGGGAGAGATTGGAAACTCCGGTGGAGAAGGAGGAAAGCTATGTAGTGTTAGAACAATTGGTGAAGCCTATGATCATTGAAGAAGAGGAAGAAGTGGTTGAAGACTTAGGAGATGCGAAACCTCCTTGGAAACCTAGAGTTGAAGAAAACCCCTCTAAGAAGATTGAATTTGTTGCTACAGAGGAAAGTGCACGACCTCCAAGGCATATTCCATATGAAGAATTGGATGGGATAAAGCAAGAATTGAGTTCCCTTGGAATTGAAGATCATGCATCCAATCTTCTTGGTGGTGTGAAAGAACTGAAGATTGATGGTTTAGAAGTTATAGTAAACTCTCGTTGGAAGTATAGTTACTAAACCAAGCAATCAACCTTTCTTACAAACGTGTTGGTTGTCACAAGTAACAAACCCCTTTAAAATTGATAACCGAGTATTTAAACCTCGGGTCGTCTTCTCAAGGAATTGCAGGGAAGTATGTTCTTATTATTGGTTATGAGTCTTGTAAATTGGGGGTTTTGAAAGTAAGGAAGCAGTATGTTGAATGATAAGAAAAATAAAATAGTAATAATAAAATAAACTCTTGGCAAGGTAATAGAACTGGAAGTCCTCTCCTTATCAATTGTGATGAGAATTGGATTTTAATCCCACTTTGTTAACCTCTAACTATGAAGGTAAATCAAGTGGATTAATTAGCTTGATCCTCAGGTCCTAGTCAATTCCTATGGAAAGACTAGAGTTATTGGAGCAACTCCCAATTTCAACCACTGTTTTATTTGACAACTCAAGCGTTACCAATTACTTAACCAAAGCCAAAAGGAAGAAAATATCTAAATTAAATTAAAAGCATTCATAAATAGAATAAAACATTCATAAAGTGAAATACCTCAATTTGTACTAAAAAAGATATCAAATGTAACATGGAAAAGTTCATAAATTAAATTGGAAAAATAAAAGGAAAATTGAACCTGATAAAAAGAGACAATCCTGAAAGTAAGAAAAATCCTAATCCTAAATCCTAAGAGAGAGGAGAGAACCTCTCTCTCTAAAAACTACATCTAAATCCTAAAATTGTGAATATGAAAGCTCCTTTTTGAATGAATAGATTCTTCCAATTTATAGCCTCTAATATGTGTTTTCTGAACCGAAAACTGGGTCGAAAACAACCCAGAAATCGCTGGAGAAGAAATCTGCCACGCTGATTTCTGTCATTGCAACGCGTCCGCGTGGAGTACGCGTTCGCGTCACCTAGCATCAGGGCAACTATGACATATTATATGTCAAATCGAAGCCCCGGAAGTTAGCTTTCCAACGCAACTGAAACCGCATCGTTTGGATTTCTGTAGCTCAAGTTATGACCGTTTTAGTGCGAGAGGGTCAGGCTGACAGCTTTGCAATTTCTCTAACTTCTTGTATTCCTTCCACTTTTGCATGCTTCCTTTCCATCCTCTGAGCCATTCCTGTCCTGTAATCTCTGAAATCACTTAACACACATATCAAGGCATCTAATGGTAATAAGAGAGGATTAAACATAGGAAACTTAAGGCCAAAGAAGCATGTTTTCAATCAAAGCACATAATTTGGAAGGTAAATGTGAAACTATGCAAATAGTATGAATAAGTGGGTAAAGAGTTGATAAAAACCACTCAATTGAGCACAAGATAAACCATAAAATAGTGGTTTATCAACCTCCCCACACTTAAACATTAGCATGTCCTCATGCTAAGCTCAAGAGAAGCTATAAAAGTGAAGAGAAATGGTAGAATGTATGAAATGCAACCTATCTATGTGAATGCAACTACATGCAAAAATATTTCTACCTACTTGGTTTAAAAGTAAATAAATTCTCCAAGAATAAATATGAACTAGATTTCACTAATTCAAATCATAAAAATGAAGTACAAATAGGCTTGTAGAAGAAAATAGCTCATGAAAGCCGGGAACAAAGAATCGAGCATCGAACCCTCACTGGTAGTGTATACACTCTAATCACTCAAGTGTTTAAGGTTCGATTCTCTCAATTCTCTACTAACCTTGCTTTCTAAGGCTTGCTCTTCATCTAACAATCAACATAAATTTAATGCACATATACACATATCAAGAGGTCTTTTAAGGGTTGTAATGGGGTTAGGGTCAAGGTAGGATTGTATTTGGCCAAGTGGACTAAAATCTGAATCCTTATTTAACTTAAACTTTCCACCTAACCTTAGACAATCCATGTAATCATAATACCACCTCTAACTATCCATTAAGCATGTTTTCCACATATTCATGCATTCTAATTTCAAGTACAGTACATATGCATTGCTTTCACCATTTACTTTGGGGCATTTTGTCCCCTTTTTATTTATTTGCTCTTTTTCTTTTTCTTTTTCTCTTTTTGTTTTTTGTTTTTTTTGTTTATTATTATTTATTTATTTATTTATATTTTTTTCAATGCATATGATTAAATTATTGAATGCATGAATATGTCCTAAACATTTCTTTCATATTTTCATAAAGATATACAATGCCCAATTCTTAAACCAAACGTTTCCAAACCCACTTTTCCCATACTTAAATCATAAGCACTCTCACTAGTCTAAGCTAACCAAGGATTCAAATTAAGGACATTATTATTTTTCGCTTAGAGTTAATAATGAGCTAAAGTAAAGAATAAATGGGTAAAATAGGCTCAAAATTGGTTTGCAATGGATAATGAAAAGGTTAAGGCCATATGGGTATGTAAGCTCAGTGAAACAAAGGCCTCAATTATGTAAGTGTATGCATACATCAAACTATGGAAATATAGAATTAAGCAAGACAAAGATCACAATTTTAGAGAGAAAAATACACACCAAAAATAAAATATTGGTTGATAAAATGCAACCAATCAAATAGACTAAAAATCTCACAGGTTTTGTGTGTTCGAGCTCTAAACCATGTTCCAGTATAGTATTTCTTCAAACAAGTGTAACATTAAATTTTATTCAAATTAGTGAAATGCTCTAAAAGGTTTCTTGAAAAAGAAAATATTACTTTAACCATGTGGTAAAATATGCACAAAATCAAACAAATATGCAATCAAACATGTAAATGCAACAACTAACAAGGAAAATAAAACATTGGTTTTTGAGAAGGAAATACTAACCCACGGAAGTCGGTGTCGACCTCCCCACACTTAAAGATTGCACTGTCCTCGGTGCATGCTGAGATGTGCAGGTGGACGGGTTGTTCCAACTGGCGCTTTTCTCCAAAGATTGTGCAGATGGACTTGTCTTGTTTCCCCATGTAAACGTCTTCTGGTTCCCTTCCGGGTGGCCATCCTGAAAGAAAAAGGGAAGAAAAGTAACCCAGAAATAGAGATAAGAAAATAAATGAAGTATGGGTGGGTTAATACTAAATGAAAAGGGTCTCATTTACATGGAAGCTTCAACATGTACATGAGAAAATAATAGAAGCACATGGCATACCAGTGGTGCAAAATTTGCAACAAAGGGGGAGGAGTGTGGGTAATGAAAATATCAATATAAGTTCATGTCAATGCAAATGAAGTGCAAGTATCATAAAATATTGGCATTGGCAGATAATTAATATCATCCCACAGTGTAAAACAAGTTACTAAGCACCGAAGTAAATTCAAGAAAAGATGCAACAGTTAAATAAGAGAATTTTTAACACCAACCAAAAAAAAATAATTTTAGAAAAGAAAATAAAAATATGCACAAAATTAAAATGCAATGAATGAAAGTATGCAAATAAATAAAATAAAATAAAATAAAAGTGAAAAAGGATGAGAAGTTAAAAAGATGAACAAAAAGAAAGTAAGAAAGGAGAGAGAAAGAAGAAAAGATAGAAGAAATTAGGATTAGAAAAGAAAAGATAAGATAATTGGCGCTGATCTGGATAAGTTGTGCGGCGCAGGCGACGCGGACGCGTGGGTGATGCGGTCGCATGGTGCGCGATAAGGTCAGGTGACGCGGACGAGTGGGTCACGCGACCGCGTGGCCTGATTTGTGCAATTGGCGCGAGTGCAGCCTCACGTTCGCACAACTCTCTGTTTGAAACTCTTTTCGCCAAATATTTGGGTGACGCGGTCGCGTGGTTGACGCGATCGTGCGGGTGGCCTTTTTTGAAAACAACGCGGATGCGTGGGGCACGCGTTCGCGTGGTAGGGCTGGTGCCTCTAGCACAAGTCCAGCCCAATTCCAGCTCAACTTTCGGCCATACACCCTTGTTACGTCGATTTACAGGGCCACGCGTTCGCGTGGGTGACGCGGATGCGTGGGGAAGCTATTTTGCAAATGACGCGGCCGCGTCGGCGAAGCGGTCGCGTGGGCATATTTGTGCCTAAGGCACGCCTCCAGCCACTCTCTCGCGTGACTCTCTGTTCAATTCTTTTCTTCCAAAACGCACTAGTGACGCGGACGCGTTGTGTGCGTATTATTATTATTTTTTTTAATAATGTAGTATGCAGAATGCAATGCTAATATGAATGTTATGAAAAACTCTAGGTTCAATACAATAAAATAAAATAAAACTCGAAAACAAATAAAACTAAATAAAAAATGAAAAACGAACGATCATACCATGGTGGGTTGTCTCCCACCTAGCACTTTTAGTTAAAGTCCTTAAGTTGGACATTTGGAGAGTCCTTTGTTATGGTGGCTTGTGCTTGAACTCATCCAGGAATCTCCACCAATGTTTGTGATTCCAGTAGCCTCCGGGATCCCAAACAAGGCACATAAAGCCCTTGAGCAGTCTTAAATAGGTTCTCAGGCTTCCAGTGTTCTGAATGTCAGAACAGACTCCAGGATCCCAAACTTTGCTTTTACACCCGTCTTTGTGTTGATCATCATTTTTCCACTTGGGTGGTGAACAGTCAGAATTCTCACTGAGACATCCAAACAGCTTCCTAGACCCCTTCAGTTGAGCTTTATACCAACCTTTGCGTTTAAACTTAAAGCTTCCAACCTTAATGAACCTTGCAGGACAATTCTTACCACTGGCCATCTTTCTCTTACTCTTAATGCCACAAAGAGCTCTAAGTTGACCATCCGTCTCCAGTAGCCCATATTCAAGTGGGATTAGAAAGCTAAGGGATATAAATTTTACCCACTTGAATGTTGTAAAGGATGATGGCAACTTAGGGGGAGGGGTCTCCAATAACTTTGGCAAGGTGATTTCAAGCTCCACTCCCTTGTGCTCTTTGACAA
>NC_029792.2:114141627-114150128 GCF_000816755.2 Arachis ipaensis
TAGAATTGGAAGTCCTATCCTTATCAATTGTGATAAGAATTGGGTTTTAATCCCACTTTGTTAACCTCTAACTATGAAGGTAAATCAAGTGGATTAATTAGCTTGATCCTCAGGTCCTAGTCAATTCCTATGGAAAGACTAGAGTTATTGGAGCAACTCTCAATTTCAACCACTGTTTTATTTGACAACTCAAGCGTTACCAATTACTTAACCAAAGCCAAAAGGAAAAAAATATCTAAATTAAATTAAAAGCATTCATAAATAGAATAAAACATTCATAAACTGAAATACCTCAATTTGTACTAATAAAGATATCAAATGTAACATGGAAAAGTTCATAAATCAAATTGAAAAAATAAAAGGAAAATTGAACCTGATAAAAAGAGACAATCCTGAAAGTAAGAAAAATCCTAATCCTAAATCCTAAGAGAGAGGAGAGAACCTCTCTCTCTAAAAACTACATCTAAATCCTAAAATTGTGAATATGAAAGCTCCTTTTTGAATGAATAGATTCTCCCACTTTATAGCCTCTAATATGTGTTTTCTGGGCCGAAAACTGGGTCGAAAACAGCCCAGAAATCGCTGGAGAAGAAATCTGCCACGCTGATTTCCGTCATTGCAACGTGTCCGCGTGGAGCACGCATTCGCGTCGCCTAGCTTCAGAGAAACTATGACATATTATATGTCAAATCGAAGCCCCGGACGTTATCTTTCCTACGCAACTGGAACCGCGTCGTTTGAACCTCTCTAGCTCAAGTTATGACCGTTTTAGTGCGAGAGGGTCAGGCTAACAGCTTTGCAATTTCTCCAACTTCTTGTATTCCTTCCACTTTTGCATGCTTCCTTTCCATCCTCTGAGCCATTCCTGCCCTGTAATCTCTGAAATCACTTAACACACATATCAAGGCATCTAATGGTAATAAGAGAGGATTAAACATAGGGAACGTAAGGCCAAAGAAGCATGTTTTCAATCAAAGCACATAATTAGGAAGGTAAATGTGAAACCATGCAAATAGTATGAATAAGTGGGTAAAGAGTTGATAAAAACCACTCAATTGAGCACAAGATAAACCTTAAAATAGTGGTTTATCATGGTGAATCCTTTGAACTTGAAAAACCTTCTCCCAATGACATAGAAGGCAATATGGAGGTAGACTTTTCTCATCCTCCCATTTATGATTTGAGTGATTGAGAAGAGCTAGATGAAATTGATGAACAAAGGATTGAAAGTGAAGAAGTGTGTCAAGAGGTGGAAGTGATCAAGGAAGAACATAAGGGAGTAGAGCTTGCAAGGACATTGGAGATACCTCTCCCCAAGCCACCACCATCCATTCTTTCATTCAAGTGGGTAAATTCCTTATACTTAAGCTTTACTATTCCCCTTGAATATGGTTTGCTTGAGACGGATGGTCAACTTAGATATATTTGTGGCCTTAAGAGCAAAAGGGAGGGGGCTAGTGGTTGGAAATATCATTCTAGGTTTATGATGGCTACACGTTCAAAGCTTAATTGCAACGGTTGGTGTAGAACTAGATTGCTTGGGTCTATGATGTTGTTTGGTTGCTTAAATGAGAATTCCAAGATTATGCCACCCAAATGGAATAATAATAATCAACTCAAAGATGGGTGTAGAAACAAGATATGGGATCCCGGCATACATGAGGATCAACTTTGGGAGCCCATAGTCTATGAAGAACTCCATCAAAGCTTGGGAGAATTGAACTGGATGAATGGAGCTCATTGGAAATGCAAGCGTTGGTGGATGTTCAAGGATGGCTTCAAGCACAAGCCACCTTGATGGAGCTCCCCATAAGTCCAACTTAAGGACAATAAACAAAAGTACTAGGTGGGAGACACCCCACCATAGTAATATCTTTTCATTTTCTCTTTTGTAAATATTGGTAGAAATTGGTTTAATTTCATGTTTAGTTTAGTTAGTTGAGTATATTTGGTAGTATAATATGTTAAATAAGGTTTTAGGGTATTTTGGTAGCTGTTTGGAGGTTTGGAATGTTTGGTTTGGTGCAAGAACTTGGAAAAATTTTGAAAAATAGGACACCAACCCCCGCGTGCACGCACTTGGCGTGTACGCATGACCCAAGCATTTTCGACCATCCACTTGCACGCGTACATGGCGCGTATGCGTGGATGCAAAAACTCTACCCCCAGCCAAAAATCTAAGAGTGAGGCCTGCACTGTGCCAACATTGGGGATAATTTATACGCTTTTTGGCATTGTTTTTAGTATGTTTTTAGTAGAATCTAGTTACCTTTAGGGATGTTTTCATTAGTTTTTATGTTAAATTCACATTTCTAGACTTTACTATGAGTTTGTGTGTTTTTCTGTGATTTCAGGTACTTTCTGGCTGAAATTGAGGGACTTGAGCAAAAATCAGATTCAGAGGTTGAAGAAGGACTGCTGATGTTGTTGGATTCTGACCTCCCTGCACTCAAAATGGATTTTCTAGAGCTACAGAACTCAAAATGGCGTGCTTCTAATTGCGTTGAAAAGTAGACATCCAGGGCTTTCAAGCAATATATAATAGTCCATACTTTGCCCAAGTTTAGATGACGCAAACTGGCGTTCAACGCCAGCTCTCTGCCCAATTCTGGCGTCCAGCGCCAGAAACAAGTTGCAAAGTGGAGTTCAACGCCCAAAATGGCACAAAAGCTGGCGTTCAACTCCAAGAATGACCTCTCCACGTGTAGACTTCAAGCTCAGCCCAAGCACACACCAAGTGGGCCCTGGAAGTGGATTTATGCATCAATTACTTACTCTTGTAAACCCTAGTGACTAGTTTATTATAAATAGAACTTTTTATCATTGTATTCGGAGTCTTGGTTACTCCGGTTCCCCTCTGGGGCCGAGACCAATGAACTCCATTATCACTTATATATTTTTAACGGTAGAGTTTCTACACTTTATAGATTAAGGTGTGGAGCTCTGCTGTTCCTCAAAGATTAATGCAAAGTACTATTGTTTTCTATTCAAACTCAACTTATTCCACTTCTAAGATATTCATTCGCACTTCAACCTGAATGTGATGAACGTGACAATCATCATCATTCCCTATGAACGCGTGCCTGACAACCACTTCCGTTCTACCTTCGATTGAATGATTATCTCTTAGATCTCTTAATCAGAATCTTCTTGGTATAAGCTAGATTGATGGCGGCATTCATGAGAGTCCGGAAAGTCTAAACCTTGTCCGTGGTATTCCGAGTAGGACTCTGGGATTGAATGACTGTGACGAACTTCAAACTCGCAAGTGCTGGGCGTAGTGACAGACGCAAAAAGATAGTAAATTCTATTCCAGTATGATCGAGAACCTCAAAGATGATTAGCCATGCAGTGACAACGCATCGGACCATTTTCACAGAGAGGAATAGGATGTAACCATCGACAAGGGTGATGCCTCCAGACGATTAGCCGTGCTGTGACAGAGCATTTGGACCATTTTTTCGAGAGGATTGAAAGTAGCCATTGGCACCGGTGACATCCTTACATAAAGCCAGCCATAGAAAGGAGTAAGACTGATTGGATGAAGACAGCAGGAAAGCAGAGGTTCAGAGGAACGAAAGCATCTCTATGCGCTTATCTGAAGTTCTCACCAATGATTTACATAAGTATTTCTATCCTTATTATATTATGCATTTTCAAAAACTCCATAATTATTTTATATCCGCCTGACTGAGATTTACAAGGTGACCATAGCTTGCTTCATACCAACAATCTCCATGGGATCGACCCTTACTCACGTAAGGTTTATTACTTGGACGACCCAGTGCACTTGCTGGTTAGTTGTATCGAAGTTGTGACAAATTATGAATTGAGATTAGAGCACCAAGCCTTTGGAGCCATTACCAGAGATCACAATTTCGTGCACCAAGTTTTTGGCGCCGTTGCTGGGGATTGTTCGAGTTTGGACAACTGACGGTTCATCTTGTTTCTCAGATTAGGTAATTTTCTTTTTGTTTTATTTTCAAAAATTTTCAAAAAATCTTTCAAAAATTTCTCCCTTGTTTTCGAAAAAAATTTTAAATAAAAAAATGTTTTCAAAAAAATATTTTTATTCAGAATTTTTAAGAATGAATTCTAGTGTTTCATGAAGCATGTTGAAGCCTGGCTGGCTGTAAAGCCATGTCTAATTCTTATGGGTAGGGAATGTCAGGCGTGTCATGTCTGGATTACATACTAAAGCTTGGCTAGCTATTAAGCCATGCCTGACCCTTTGATTGGAGCTTTAGACTGAAGAGCATAAGATTCCTGGAATTCATATTAAAAATTTTGGAATCCTTATTTTTCTTTTATCAAAATGATTTTCGAAAAATTTTTTTTTTAATTAAAAGAAAATACAAAATAAAAAAAATCATAAAATCATAAAAATAAAAAATATTTCATGTTTCTTGTTTGAGTCTTGAGTCAAGTTGAAAGTTTGGTGTCAATTGCATATTCATCTTGCATTTTTCGAAAATTCATGCATTCATAGTGTTCTTCATGATCTTCAAGTTGTTCTTGGTAAGTCTTCTTGTTTGATCTTGATATTTTCTTGTTTTGCATCTTTTCTTGTTTTACATGTGCATTCTTGCATCCATAGAGTCTAAACATGAAAGATTTCTAAGTTTGGTGTCTTGCATGTTTTCTTTGCATATAAAAATTTTCAAAAATAAGTCTTGATGTTCATCATAACATTCAAAGTGTTCTTGGTGTTCATCTTGACATTCATAGTGTTCTTGCATTCATCACATACTTTGATTCAAAATTTTCATGCATTGAGTCTTTTTCATGTTTTTCCCTCTCATCATAAAAATACAAAAAAATCAAAAAAAAAATATCTTTCCCTTTTTTTCACTCATAAATTTCGAAAATTTGAGTTGACTTTTTCAAAACTTTTTAAAATCTAGTTGTTTTTATGAGTCAAATCAAATTTTCAATTTTAAAAAAAAACTTATCTTTTTCAAAATCTTTTTCAAAAATCAAATCTTTTTCATTTTTTAGTTATTTTCGAAAATTATAAAAATATTTTTCAAAAATATTTTTCTTAATTTTATCTCATAATTTTCGAAAATAACATCATCAATTAATGTTTTGATTCAAAAATTTCATGTTTGTTACTTACTTGTTAAATAAGATTCAAACTTTAAGTTCTAGAATCATATCTTGTGATTTCTTGTGAATCAAGTCATTAATTGTGATTTTAAAAATCAAATCTTTTTCAAAACTAATTTCAATAATAGATTTTCAAAAAATTATCTTCTTATCTTCTTATCTTTTTCAAAATTGATTTTCAAAATTGTTTCAACTAACTAACTAACTTTTTGTTTGTTTCTTATCTTTTTCAAAACTACCTAACTAACTCTCTCTCTCTCTAATTTTCGAAAATATCTTCCCTCTTTTTCAAAATTTCTTTTTAATTAACTAATTATTTTATTTTTTTTATTTGAATTTTCGAAAAAAAAAAACTACTAACCTTTTTCAAAAACTATTTTCGAAAATCACTAACTCTTTTTCAAAAATTATTTTCGAAAATTCTCTCCTCCTTTCATCTCCTTCTATTTATTTATTCATCCACTAACACTTCTCTTCATCTCACATCTCTGCTCCTATCATCACCTTTGTGTTTGGATTCTTCATTCTTCTTTACCCCTATTCCTTTTCTTCTTCTACTAACAATAAGGAACCTCTTTACTGTGACATAGAGGATTCCTCTTCTTTTCTTGTTCTCTTCTCTTTCTTATGAGCAGGAACAAGGAAGAGATCCTTTTCAATTCTTAGCTGAATTCTTGCAGATCTGTGATACTGTTAAGACTAATGGAGTAGATCCTGAAGTCTACAGGCTCATGCTTTTCCCTTTTGCTATAAGAGACAGAGCTAGAGTGTGGTTGGACTCTCAACCCAAAGACAGCCTGAACCCTTGGGATAAGCTGGTCACGGCTTTCTTAGCCAAGTTCTTTCCTCCTCAAAAGCTGAGCAAGCTTAGAGTGGATGTTCAAACCTTCAGACAGAAAGAAGGTGAATCCCTCTATGAAGCTTGGGAGAGATACAAGCAACTGACCAAAAAGTGTCCTTCTGACATGCTTTCAGAATGGACCATCCTGGATATATTCTATGATGGTCTGTCTGAATTAGCTAAGATGTCATTGGATACTTCTGCAGGTGGATCCATTCACCTAAAGAAAATGCCTACAGAAGCTCAAGAACTCATTGACATGGTTGCTAATAACCAGTTCATGTACACTTCTGAGAGGAATCCTGTGAGTAATGGGACGCCTCAGAAGAAGGGAGTTCTTGAAATTGATACTCTGAATGCCATATTGGCTCAGAATAAAATATTGACTCAGCAAGTCAATATGATTTTTCAGAGTCTGAATGGAATGCAAGCTGCATCCAACAGTACTCAAAAGGCATCTTCTGAAGAAGAAGCTTATGATCCTGAGAACCCTGCAATAGCAGAGGTGAATTACATGGGTGAACCATATGGAAACACCTATAATCCCTCATGGAGTAATCACCCAAATCTCTCATGGAAGGATCAAAAGCCTCAACAAGGCTTTAATAATGGTGGAAGAAACAGGTTTAACAATAGTAAACCTTTTCCATCATCCACTCAGCAACAGACAGAGAACTCTGAACAAAGTACCTCTAATTTAGCAAACTTAGTCTTTGATCTATCTAAGGCCACTGTGAGTTTCATGAATGAAACAAGGTCCTCCATTAGAAATTTGGAAGCACAAGTGGGCCAGCTGACTAAAAGGATCACTGAAACCCCTCCTAGTACTCTCCCAAGCAATACAGAATAAAATCCAAAAGGAGAGTGCAAGGCCATTGAAATGACCATCATGGCCGAAACCACAAAAGAGGAGGAGGACGTGAATCCCAGTGAGGAAGACCTCCTGGGACGTCCAGTGATCAACAAGGAGTTTCCCTCTGAGGAACCAAGGGAATCTGAGGCTCATCTAGAGACAATAGAGATTCCATTAAACCTCCTTATGCCATTCATGAGCTCTGATGAGTATTCCTCTTCTGAAGAGAATGAGGATGTTACTGAGGAGCAAGTTACCAAGTACCTTGGTCAATCATGAAGCTGAATGCCAAATTATTTAGTATTGAGACTTGGGAAGATGAACCTCCCTTGTTCACCAATGAACTGAGTGATCTGGATCAACTGACATTGCCTCAGAAGAAACAGGATCCTGGAAAGTTCCTAATACCTTGTACCATAGGCACCATGACCTTTGAGAATGCTCTATATGACCTTGGTTCATGGATAAACCTCATGCCCCTCTTTGTAATAGAGAAACTGGGAATTTTTGGGGTGCAAGCTGCTAAAATCTCATTAGAGATGGCAGACAATTCAAGAAAATAGGCTTATGGACAAGTAGAGGACGTGTTAGTAAAGGTTGAAGGCCTTTACATCCCTGCTGACTTCATAGTCCTAGATACTGGGAAGGATGAGGATGAATTCATCATCTTTGGAAGACCTTTCCTAGCCACAGCAAGAGCTGTGATTGATGTGGACAGAGGAGAATTGATCCTTCAAATAAATGGGGACAACCTTGTGTTTACAACTCAAGGATCTCTCTCTGCATCCATTGAGAGGAAGCATAAAAAGCTTCTCTCAAAGCAGAGTCAAACAAAGCCCCCACAGTCAAACTCTAAGTTTGGTGTTGGGAGGCCACAACCAAACTCTAAGTTTGGTGTCAAACCCCTATATCCAAACTCTAAGTTTGGTGTTGGGAGGTCTCAACAAAGCTCTACACATCTGTGAGGCTCCATGAGAGCCCACTGTCAAGCTATTGACATTAAAGAAGCGCTTGTTGGGAGGAAACCCAATGTTTATTTATCTAATTCTATTTTTGTTTTTCATGTTTTCTTAGGTTCATGATCATGTGGAGTCACAAAATAAACGAAAAGTTTAGAAACATAATCAAAAACAGCGGAAAAAAATCACACCCTGGAGGAATCACCTGTCTGGCGTTCAACGCCAGAACAGAGCATGGTTCTGGCACTGAACGCCCAAAATGGGCAGTATCTGGGCGCTGAACGCCCAAAATGGGCAGCATCTGGGCGCTGAACGCCAGAATTGCACCCTGAAGAAGAGCTGGCGCTGAACGCCCAGAACAAGCATGGTTCTGGCGTTCAACGCCAGAAATGGGCAACAAATGGGCGTTGAACGCCCAAAATGGGCACCAACCTGGCACTGAATGCCCAGAGTTGTGTGCAAAGGCATTTTACATGCCTAATTTGGTGCAAGGTTGTAAATCCTTGAACACCACAGGATCTGTGGACCCCACAGGATCATCTCAGGATCTGTGGACCCCACAGGATCCCCACCTACCTCCACTCACTCCCTTCTCTCAATCATCCTCTATTCCCAATAAACACTCTTCCCCAAAACCCTTCACCTACCACATCCACCCACTCTTCCCCATAAACCTACCCAATAAACTCCACCTACCTTCAAAATTCAAAATCAATTTCCCACCCAAACCACCCAAACC
>NC_029792.2:114157382-114158183 GCF_000816755.2 Arachis ipaensis
AGAGGTTGGGAAGTTCTAACAAACCCCATCCAACAAGTCGGCATCCTAATGGTTCAAGAGTTCTATGCCAATGCATGGATCACTAGGAACCATGATCAAAGTAAGAACCCGAATCCAAAGAATTATGTTACAATGGTTCGAGGGAAATACTTAGATTTTAGCCCGGAGAATGTGAGGTTGGCGTTTAACTTGCCTATGATGCAAGGAGATGAACGCCCCTACACTAGAAGGGTCAACTTTAATCAAAGGTTGGACCACGTCCTCATGGACATATGTGTGGAAGGAGCTCAATGGAAGATTGACTCCAAAGGCAAGCCGGTTCAACTAAGAAGAATGGACCTCAAGCCTGTAGCTAGAGGATGGTTGGAGTTCATCCAACGCTCCATCATCCCCACTAGCAACCGATCTGAAGTTACTGCGGATCGGGCCATCATGATCCATAGCATCATGATTGGAGAGGAAGTAGAAGTTCATGAAGTCATCTCCCTTGAACTCTAAAAAATAGCCGAAAAGCCCTCCCCTGGGGCAAGGCTAGCTTTTTCTCATCTTATTTGCCATCTATGTTACTCAGCTGGAGCTTTCATAGAAGGAGACATTCACATTGAGGAAGAGAAGCCCATCACTAAGAAAAAAATGGAGCAAGCAAGAGAGCCCATTCATGGAGCTCAAGAGGCACATGGTAATATTGGAAAACAAAGTGCTTAGGGCCATGGCCAAGAATCATAAAATAGCTGTGTTCAAGAATCATCATACTGAACTAGGAGAATCAATAACACTATCTGAACTCTGAGTTCCTATAGA
>NC_029792.2:114159130-114177147 GCF_000816755.2 Arachis ipaensis
CGACAAGGGTGATGCCTCCAAACGATTAGCCGTGCTGTGACAAAGCATTTGGACCATTTTCCCGAGAGGATTGAAAGTAGCCATTGGCACCGGTGACATCCTTACAAAAAGCCAGCCATAGAAAGGAGTAAGACTGATTGGATGAAGACAGCAGGAAAGCAGAGGTTCAGAGGAACGAAAGCATCTCTATGCGCTTATCTGAAATTCTCACCAATGATTTACATAAGTATTTCTATCCTTATTATATTATCCATTTTCGAAAACTCCATAATTATTTTATATCCGCCTGACTGAGATTTACAAGGTGACCATAGCTTGCTTCATACCAACAATCTCCGTGGGATCGACCCTTACTCACGTAAGGTTTATTACTTGGACGACCCAGTGCACTTGCTGGTTAGTTGTATCAAAGTTGTGACAAATTATGAATTGAGATTAGAGCACCAAACCTTTGGAGCCATTACCAGAGATCACAATTTCGTGCACCATAATCCTCATGCTTTGACTTTACTCTTGCATCAAGTATTAGTTGATATGCCCTTTGCCTATATTGCTTTCTCACTTACATGCGTAGCTAACATATAGTAGAGAACCATAGTCTTATTTGGCATTAGCCCCCGCCTATGTTCTATTCGCTTTGATACATTTGTTATAGGCTTAATTTTCTTTCTTTTTCTCTCCCTTTAGGTTGGCCACCAAGAAGGAAAAAGGAAAAGTTTATAAATGGGGCAACAAACAAGTTCATCCGCACAACCTTTTGAAGAAGCTCATCAGTTGTTTAAATCCGTCCACCTTGCTCTTCTTTGCATGGACCGAGGACGGTGCAATCTTCAAGTGTGGGGAGGTCGTTCGACCGATCCCATGGGTAACAATTCCCGTTTTCAACACCAATTCTTAATTTTCTTTCTTAGCTAGTTGTTGCATTGCATGATAGGTTCCATGTTAGTTAGAATTTGTACATATTTTTTTTACCACTTCCTTCTTATTAGGAGTACTTGGTTAGGGTGATGATTTCCTTTCCAAGAAACTGATTTAGGGCACCCTACCAATTTGAAAAAAAAAATTTTGTTGAACTTGCTTGAATTTATTTTGGAACATGGTTTTTGAGCTAAGAACACAAGCTTGTGAGATTTGAGCCTAATGGTATGGTTACATCTTATAACCACTTATTTTCCTTCTTGTGTGCATTGTTCTCTTTCTATGATTGTGATCCTTGATTTGTTTAATTCTATATGTCCATTATTCCTTGTATTCATGCACTTATATGATTGAGGCCATCGTTTTATTTAGCTCACTTACCCAAAAAGCCTTACCTTTTATCATCCATTGTTAGCAACTTTGAGCCTACGCTTAACCCATTTGTTCTTAATTTAGCACATTACAAGCCTTAAAGCAAAAAATAATAAATGTCCTTAATTTGGATCTTTGATTGGCTTAGGCTAGTGTGTGTGTGTATCATTCGAGTGTGGAAAACTTGGGACGTTGGTTGAGAAAAGGGTAGTTTTGTGTTTTTGTTGAAAATATTGGGAATTGGGTACATGCTCATGTGTTAACTAAATGTAAAACCATATGCATTGATACTTTTGTATATACTTTATTGCAAAAAGAAAAAAAAATGATGAGAAAATAAAAAGAAAGAAAAAAAATGTAGATATCAAAAGAAAAAGAAAAAAATTAGAAAGAAAAGAAAAAGAAAAGTAATAAAAAGGGGACAAAATGCCCCAAGTGAAGCTCAATAATAATCAACGCATATGTGTTGTGATCAAGGAAAAAGAAAATGCATGAGTATGTGGAAAAAAGTGAAGAATGTGTAGTTAGGTTAGCACTTAAATTGCATAGGATGTCATAGGTTAGGTGGGAAGTTTAAGTTGATCAAAGATTCAAATTATAGTCTACTTAACCATATATAGCCCTACCTTGACCCTAGCCCCATTACAATCTATGAAAAGTCCTCATGATAGTTTTATTCATGCATTGAATAATTGTTGATTGTTAGATGAAAAACAAATCTTGGAAAGCATGATTAGGAGAGAATTGAGTGAATCGACCCTATACACTTGAGTGACTAGAGTGCAAACACTTCCAGTGAGGGTTCGACGCTCAATTCCTTGATTCCCGGCTTTCGTGAGCATTCTTCTTGAAAGTCTACTTGAATTTCATTTTGATATTTGAATTGGTAGGATTCATGAATAGTTATATGATCTTGGCCCTACTTGTGCATGTATGTCTTGAAGATTGATTTAT
This sequence comes from Arachis ipaensis, assembly GCF_000816755.2. NCBI lineage: Eukaryota > Viridiplantae > Streptophyta > Magnoliopsida > Fabales > Fabaceae > Arachis > Arachis ipaensis. Next base: position 114,161,375 of record NC_029792.2, read on the forward strand.
TTTTAACCAAGTAGGTAGAATCATTTTGCATTTAGTTGCATTCATATAGATAGATGCATTTAGGTTATTTGTATTGAATAAATGTCCATACCCATTCTCTTATCCTTCTTGGTTTAGCATGAGGACATGCTATGGTTTAAGTGTGGGGAGGTTGATAAACCCCATTTTTAGGGTTTATCTTCTGTTGAATTTAGAGGGTTTTGTCAACTTTTCTCCCATGTATCCAATGAAATAGCATGGTTTTGTAAATTTTCCTTTAATTGTGCTTAAGAGTGAAAACATGCTTTTTGGGTCTTAAAATAGCTAAATCTAATTCACCTTAATTCCATTAGATGTCTCGATATGTTTCTTAAGTGATTTCAGGTTTAGGAGGCAAAGATTGGATTGAGGAAATGAAGAAAAAGCATGTAGAAATGGAGAACTCATGAAGAAATGAAGGAATCACAAAGCTGTCAAGCCGACCTCTTCGCACTTAATCGACCATAACTTGAGCTACAGAGGTCCAAATGAGGCGGTTCTGGTTGTGTTGGAAAGCTAACATCCGGGGCTTCAAAATGATATAAATTTTCCCCTGCGTGTGTGGATGCACAGGTCTGTACGTGTGCACAGGTTAAAAGTTTCGCAGGGTGGTGCGTGTGCACAAGGTTGTGCGTGCGCACATACCAGAAATCATAAAATTCTGTAACTCTGCAGAATTTCAGATTTTTACACCAATCTTTGAATGATCATAACTCCCTCTACAAAACCCAAATTTTACAAACTTTATACCGGTTTGAAGGGTTTTTAAAGAGCTTTAATTTCGAACAATTTTCAACCAATTTTGAAAACCGAGGCATAAATTATGATCAGACAAAGTTCACCAAAAACCAACTTTTACCATAAATCACAATTTACCAAACTTCCAAAAATCCTCAAACCACATCCAACCAAAACAATACCAAACTCCCATTTTCAACACAATCTACCCTCTTGGGTCACAATTTACCATTCATGTCAAATTTTCCACCACACTTCATCATTTTCAATCTTAATTATCAAACATATACATCACAAACGATTTTCTCACCATCACATGCATCCATCCTCATTGTATCACTATAAATCTCCATCATCAAACTCATCCATGATTTATGTTAAAACTCAATAATATTCATTTATCCAAACTCATAATACATCATATCTCAACATCATTAATCAACAACATTACCAATATTAATTCACAATCAACATCAACAACCACATCAAATCAAACCTATGCTATAGGTCACTAGCCTAAGTGTCCATGAATATTATATACTACATAGAGGAAACCGAAACCATACCTTGGCCGATTTCTAATATGACAAAACTTAAAATTGAGCACACAATAATCACCAACAAGCTTTCCAACACAATCCAAGCTTCCAATGTAACTCCAACAAGCACCAACAAGCTCCAAACTCACAATAATCAAGCTATATATACACAAGGCACCACTAATCAACCTAGGGCTCATTATAATTGAAATTTCACAAGATTTCAAGACCTCTTAGATTTTCCAACAGTTTTGGAAGCCAATTCCAATGGTAATCAAAGGCTAGAGTGCACCTAAACACTCAAAAGCACAAAAATTCATTCAATACAAAACCCTAAGAACTCGAAATTTTGAAGAGAAGAACTGAGAGGGATTCAAGCTTTCCTTACCAGTTACTTAGGTAGGTTTTGTAGAGCTCTTCACGAGGATCGCGTGGCCACAAACGGTGCGGTGATCGGAGCTCTATAGCTCAAGATATGAGCTTGTGAAGTTGAGATTGAATAGTAACAATGGGGTTTCTTCTTCCTCTCTTCCTTTCAGCATGAGTGTGTGTGTTTAAGTGTTAATGTTCTGAGTGGGTTCACTGATGAACCTTTTATATGTTGGGCTTGGGCCCAACTTGGGCTTGGTCCAACCCGTTAACGTTTTTAGCCCGTTCGGCTCAACTTCGGGCCAAACCTTTAAAATTAACGCCCAGTTTTTGACTTCTATTATTTTTCTAAAGTTTTTGACAGTTTTCACTTTTTCTCGCGCAGCACCGGGAAGACTTGAACCGGTTCAACCGGTTCATCTGCCGGTTCACAGTTTTTCGTAGAAAACACATTTTCTAACTCAAAAAATCCTACTGAGTCCAAAAATCATATTTAAATCCTCAAATTCTCACTCTAACTTTTCGGACTCTATTTTGGGGCAATTAATTATCTAATTAGGCAGTTAATTAGTCGTGGTTCTTACATTCTCCCCACCAAATAAGAAATTTTGCCCCCAAAATTTAGTGATTACCTGAGAAAAGCTCGGGGTAATCCTTCCGCATTTCGGACTCCAATTCCCAAGTATGCTATTCAATTCCTGCTCGTTCCTAAGCTACTTTAACCAACTGAACCTCTTTTCCTCGTAGCTTCTTCACACTAGTGTCGTCATTACGCACCGATTTTACTTGAAAAGTCAAGTTCTCCCTTAATTCAACTAACTTAGGCTCTAAAACATGAGCCACATCCGACGTGTACTTACGGATTTGTGACACATGGAATACGTCATGCAAGTTAGACAAGTGAGGTGGCAAAGCTACTTGATACGCCATCGGCCCGAATCGCCTTAGAATCTCAAACGGTCCAATGAATCTCGGATTCAACTTCTTAGTTTTGATCGCTCTTCCAATCCCAGTTGTCGGTGTAACCCTCAGAAATACGTGTTCTCCCACTTCAAACTCTAGCGGTTTCCTTCTCTGGTCCACATAACTCCTATGTCGACTCTGTGCCGTTAGAATCCTCTCCCGAATCTTCTTAATCTTCTCAAGAGTCTCTGCTACCAAATCAGGACCCAGAACACTAGTCTTACCAGATCCATACCAACAAAGTAGAGATTGACACTTCCGTCCATACAAAGCCTCATACGGAGCCATCCCAATGCTTGCATGAAAGCTATTGTTGTACACAAACTCCACCAATGGCATGTAATGGTCCCAACTTCCGAGTTGATCCAAAACGCACGCCCTTAGCATATCTTCCAACGTTTGAATAGTCCTTTCTGACTGTCCATTCGTTTGTGGATGATATGCGGTACTGAGACATAGTTTCGTACTAAAAGACCTTTGGAAAGCTCCCCAAAACCTTAATGTGAATTGGGGATCACGGTCTGACACTATGCTCGATGGTACACCATGCAACCTTACGATCTCCTTGATATACAATCTCGCCAACTCCTCTATAGAACAATTCACTCGGATAGGCAGGAAATGAGCAGATTTGGTTAAGCGATCCACGATCACCCAAACCGCATCAAATCCTGACCTAGTCCTCGGTAAACCGGTCACAAAGTCCATTGCAATTCCTTCCCACTTCCACTGAGGAATCTCTAGAGGCTGTAGCATTCCCGACAGTTTCTGATGCTCTATCTTTACTTTCTGACACGTCAGGCACTTGGATACCACTGTTGCTACATCACCTTTCATCCCCGGCCACCAGAATATCTTCTTTAAGTCGTAGTACATTTTCGTACTTCCGGGATGAATAGAAAACCCACTGTTGTGAGCTTCTGACAATAAGTCTTGCCTCAAACTCCCGACATCCAGTATACAAATCCTTCCCTTATATCTCCACAACCCTTCATCATCCTTGGTGAATTCTTCACCCCTCTTATCACCAACTGGTTCAAACAATTATTGAAGCTTTTGCTCATCTTGCTGAGCCTTCTAAATCTCTATTTTAAATGTACTCGAGATCTGTAACTGATTCAAACAGTTAAGATCACTTCACCAACATCCAGCTTAAGATCCACAAACTTATCCACTAACTCCTCCTCCTTAATCCTCATCCAAGCTATTGTCAAGGACTTCCGACTCAAAGCGTCTGCTACCACATTCACCTTTCCAGGGTGATAACTCAACTCAAAATCATGATCTTTAAGCAACTCCATCCACCTTCTCTGGCGCATATTAAGCTCTTTCTGACCAAAGATGTACTTGAGACTCTTGTGATCAGAAAAGACGCTAAACTTCACTCCGTACAAGTGGTGGCTCCAAATCTTCAATGCAAACACAATCGCCGCTAATTCCAGGTCATGAGTTGGGTAATTCACCTCATGCGGTCTTAGCTGACGCGATGCGTAAGCCACCACATTTTGGTGTTGCATCAACACAACCTAAACCCTTCAGCGACACATCACAACATACTTCAAACAGTTCATGCGGTTCTGGCAAAATCAAAATATGCGCCGAAGTTAACTTCTGCTTCAAATTCTGAAAACTCTCTTCACACTCCGACGTCCACACAAATGGCACCTCTTTCCTTGTTAATTTCGTCATCGGTAGCGCAATCCGGGAAAATCGTTCAATGAATCTCCGGTAATATCCGACTAAACCTAAGAAACTTCAGACTTCCATCACTGTCGTTGGTCTTTCCCATTCCATTACCGCTTCTACCTTAGAAGGATCCATCGCTATCCCTCATTTGCTCACCACGTGACCTAAGAACTTTATTTCCTCCTTCCAGAACTCACACTTCGACAACTTAGCATACAACTTTCGCTCCTTTAAGATTTGCAATACAATCCTCAAGTGTTCCTCGTGCTCCTTTACCATCCTGGAATAAACTAAGATGTCGTCTATGAAAACCACCATGAATTTGTCCAAAAAGGGACGAAAGACTCTGTTCATATAATCCATGAAAATGGCAGGTGCATTCGTTAACCCAAAGGACATCACCGCAAACTCGTAGTGTCCATAGCGTATCCTAAATGCAGTTTTAGGGATATCATCCTCCTTCACCCTTATCTGATGGTAACTGGATCTTAAATCGATCTTGGAGAACACCCCAGCTCCTTGCAGTTGATCCATCAAGTCATCTATCCTTGGCAGCGTGTACTTGCTCTTCACAGTTACTTTGTTCAGCTCCTGGTAATTCACACACAGTCACATTCCTCCATCCTTCTTCTTCACCAATAAAACTGGCGCTCTCCACGGTGATACACTCGGTCGAATGAACCTCTTGTTAAGAAGCTCCTCCAACTGAGCCTTTAGTTCAGTCAGTTCTATCGGAGCCATCCTATACGGCACAAATGACACTGGTCCGGCTCCCGACACCAATTCAATCGCAAATTCAATCTCCCTTTGAGGTCGAAATTCAGGAAAATCTTCCGGGAACACCTCTGGAAAGTCTCTAACTACCAGAATTTGATCCATTTCGTGATTATCACCTAACGTGTTCGCAGCCAATAGAATATAACCCTAACACTCTTCCCTACTACAGTGCACCATCACAGAGTTCAGGTAGTAACCCTCAGCTATCATTGCTCCCTTTTCTCCTTCCGGCATAAACTTAATTGACTGCTCAAAGCAATCCAACAAAACTCGGTTCTTCGACAACCAATCAAATTCCAATATCATCTTGATGCACCACTATTTTGTGGTACATTTTATGCTGAATTGAGGGGATTTTATTGCCTTTTCTCAGATTTATTCAATGAAATAGCATGGTTTTATAAATTCTCCTTAATTTGGGCTTAAGTGTGAAAACATGCTTTTTAGGCCTTTAATTTGCTAGTTTTAATTCACCTTTGATTCCACTAGATGCCTTGATGTGTTTGTTAGTGAATTCAGGATTGAAAATGCTAGGAATGTATCAAAGGAGTGAAGAGAAAAGCATGCAAAGTGGAGAAATCATGGAAAATCAAGAATTGGGAGTGAATTCATCGACGCGCACGCGTGGAACGACGTGCACGTGTGAATATGGAGCCGTATGGCGACGCGTACGCATGACATGACGCGTACGCGTGGGAAGTGAAAATGCCAATCGACGAGTACGCGTGACCCACGCGTACGCGTCGCAGCTCGCACGTGACCTCATTAAAGTAAAAATGCTGGGGGCAATTTCTTAGCTTCCTAGGCCCAGATCTAACTCATTCCAGAGCCTATTACATGCAGAATTCAAGAGGAGCCAAGGGGGAGAGCACATAGTAGAGTTTTCATCATGCTTTAGTTAGTTTCTAGAGAGAGAAGCTCTCTCTTCTCTCTAGAATTAGGTTAGATGTAGATTAGGATTTCTTTGATCTAGGTTTAATTCATGCTTTGATTTACTTTTCCTTTTTAATTTCTTATTCCTTTACCTTTGCTTCTTTAGTTTAGTATTTCATTCCTTGTATTTGTTTACTTTGTTGTTGATGCACTCTTGTTTCTTCTATTTCTCTTTAATGCAATTTATGTTTGATGTTTCTTTCATTGTTGATTTGAGTTGTTGTTGTTAATTCCTTGCAATTGGTAGTTGTAGATTTATATTTCTTGCAATTTTATTTTGCTTTTCTTTTATGCCTTCCAAGTGTTTGATTAAATGCTTGGAAGGGTGTTAGAGTAGATTTTTGTGTTCTTGGCTTGGGATGGTAACTTAGGTGAAATTGAGTTGCTAATGTCCAAGTCTTGATAATTGGTGTCCATTGACTCTAGCTTCCACTAAGTCAATTAGTAAGGTGGCTAGGACTTATGGATTGGGATTAGTGTAGCTCATTTGACTTTCCTTCACTTGTTGGAGGATGACTTAATGAGATTGATCATTACAATTATCATGTTGTGGTTAGTAACAAGGATAAAGATCCTTAACCATCAACCCTTACCAAGACCTTTTTACGTTTTAGTTTCTTTTACTTTCTTGTAATTTATCTCTCATGTCCTTTATTCAAAACCCCAAAAATATACTTGTCCCATAACTAATAACAAGAACACTTCCCTGTAATTCCTTGAGAGATGACCCAAGGTTTGAATACTTTGGTTATTATTTTTATTGGGATTTGTACTTATGACAAACAAAATTTTTGATTGAAGAATTATTTGTTGGTTTAGAACTATACTTGCAACGAGATTTAAATTCTGAAATTCTTTACCGACGTACAATTTTACGCTCATCAAAATGGCGCCGTTACCGGGGAATTGCAAATGTGCGCTTGTTATTGGTTATTGTATATATGTGAATATTATGAATAGTTGCTCTTTTGTTGGTTTGCTTGTTTGAGTTAGTAGTTAGATTTTATCTCCTTGTTTTTGTGCTTTTTGCTTTTGTCTTTTCACTATGAATTCTCACCCTTTTGGCTATGAGTTTGGTTACAACTATGTTGTAGGAAATAGGAATTTCAATGAGAATGTGCATCAAGGATAGAACAATCAAAGGTGGGAGGAGCCTCAAGCATATGCTCAATCTTCATGGCAACAACCTCCTCCGGTTACGTATAGGTATAATTCCACTCCTTATGCATATCAATCTAGTGGATGTGGTAATCTTCATTGTACTTGTCAACAACCATCACCACAGGCCTATGAGCCTCATCCTCAACATAGCCCTCAATCATACTCACAAGCCCCTTTTTACCAAATACCTTCCTATGACCTTTATCCATCATATAGCCAATCACCCTTACCTTATCCTTGTGACCATTATGTAAGAAAATCCATAGAGCCACCACAATTCCAACCCGTTTATTCCCAAGAACCACCTCAATGTACACCACCTCCATATTTTCACCAAGAAGAACCATCTTCGTATTATGAACCCTTTCTCCAAAATAATGAACCTTCCTATCTATCCCAAGCCCTAATGGATGATTCTCTCACTTTGCTACTTCAAGGGCAAAAAAAGATAAAAAGGAAGGTACTAGAATTCACGGCCGCCTTGAACGAGGTGGTGAATCGATTAGCCTCCCAATGCTTGAGCACTTAAGGAACTCCCATGGCCACATGTGGAGAATCATTTGAAGAGAATAGTATGAAGGAGAGATTGGAAACTCCGGTGGAAAATGAGGAATGTTGCTTTGTGTTAGAACAATTAGAGGAACCTATGTTTATTAAAGAAGAGGAAGAAGTAGTGGAAGACTTAGGAGATGCGAAACCTCCATGGGAACTTAGAGTGGAAGAAAACCCCTCCAAGAAGATTGAATTTGATGTTAAAGAGGAAACTGCACAACCTCCAAAGCATATTCCATATGAAGACTTGGACGGGATAGAGCAAGAATTGAGTTACCTTGGTGATGAAGATCATGCATCAAACCTTCTTGGTGGTGAATCCTTTGAACTTGAAGAACCTTCTCCCGGTGAATTTGAAAGCAATGTAGAGGTAGATTTCTCTCATCCTCCCATTTATGATTTGAGTGATGGAGAATAGTTGGATGAAATTGATGAACAAAGGATTGAAATTGAGAAAATCTTGTAGAAAAGTGGAGGTCCTTAGAAAAAGAAGGACAGGAGTTGAATACGCTTTGTCAAGACCCTTGGAAGCTTCTTTACCTAGGTTGGCATCTATTCCTACATTTGAGTGGGTGAAATTCATCTCTATTAGCTTTATTGTCCCACTCGAATATGGCTTACTTGAAACGGATGGTCAAATTAGGGAACTTTGTGGGATGAAGTGCAAAAGAAGGATGTTTCATGGTTGGCGTTGCAAATCAAGGCTCATTTTGGTTGACACATCAAGGATGAGATACAAAGGTTGGGCTAGTGCTCAATTAGGTGGGTCTAGAAGGAGAATTTGACACTTCATTGAGAATTCATCTTGCTTGCCACCCGGATGGACTAATGAGAATCAACTTGAAGACGGGTGGCGAACGGATTTTGGCTAGTAAAGAATTCACAAAATAAACTCTCGTTGCTAATATAGTTTCTAAACCAACAAAAATCCTTTCATACAAAAATTTGGTTGTCACAAGTAACAAACCCCTAATAAAAATAATAACCAAAGTATTTAAACCTCGGGTCGTTTCTCAAGGAATTGTCGGGAGGTGTATTTATTATTGGTTATGGAAAAGTATCTTTTTGGGTTTATGAAATAGGGAACAAGAAAGTAAAATAACAAGAAAATAAATTAACAATTAAGAAAAGTCTTAACAAGTATTGAGAATTGGAATTCCTATCCTCATTATCATCATCAATTATGATAGTAATTGTCTTTTGCTTTCACTTAGTTAACCTCTAACTATGAAGGTAAGTCAAGTTGATAGATCAATTTGATTCCTCAAGTCCTAGTCAACTCTCAAGAAAATACTAGATTTATTGGAATTCAAATCAACTAGCAAGTCTCAAATACCAATCAATAAAAGACCTTTGATAACTCATGAGTTACCAATTACTCAATTCAAGCTAAGAGTGTAAAAAGATAAATTAAAATCATAAATATGAAATACCTCAAATTGCATTAAATAAAGAAATCAAATCTAACATGGAGTTTATAAACCAAATTGGGAAAATAAATAAACTATAATGATAGAATAAATAAAAGTAGAAGAGAAACTAAATTAAAGGAACATTGAACTTGTAATTGAGAAGAAATAAACCTAAAACTAAGAGAAACTCTCTCTCTAGAAAACTACATCTAAAACCTAAAATTATGTGAATGAATGTATGATTCAATGTGTGTTGAGTGATGCGGGCAAAAATTGGCAAATTAAAAATTGTTAATTTATATACGTTACAAGTATAGTTCTTAACTCACCAGAAATCTGCCTATCAATTTAGAAAGGTGTCACAGAAAATTGAAATTAAAATACTAGGAGTATGAATCCCAGGTCGTCTCCCAACGAGTTGCAGAAAAGTGTGCTATTTTATTAATCAGAGGTTTTCAAAAAGGTTTGAGTTGAGTAAACAGGGAATTAAATTGGAGAATTTGAATAATGTAAATAAAAGCCTTGACTGGGAGTTGATTAGTTGGAATCCCTATTATTGTTGGAATACTCTCAAGATTAATTGACAATTAAAGGTTGTCCTGTTTAGTTATCCTTTACTAGGTAAGGGAAAGTCAAACAAGTTGGAATGCTACGTCTGTTCACAAATTGCAATCCACTTAATTAAAAGAGATTGGTGTTAGTGACTAGAAGGCAATCCAACCATAAACCCAATCACAATCTTTCTTTTAAGCTTTCCAACTCAAGAGTTCCTTTTAATCAACTCCCCATCAAGTTAGGGAACTACTCGCTCATTGTGAATATAAAATTCATAGCATATGAAAAGGAATTAAAGAAAGACATTGTAAATAAAAATTAAAATAGTCAATTAAAAATAAAAGTGATCCTTGTATTAAATAATCCTAAAAATATTCAAATGGTAAAATTAAACAAAGCAAAGAACATGGAAGAGTAAACCAAGTAAAGAAAACGAACTAGAATGACGAAGTCTTGATGAGGTAATAACTCTTCTCAGTGTCCCAATGCAAAGAGCAATCGAAAATTAAATCCTAAGAACTATGAATGTGTAGAGAGAAAACCTAGAGGAGGAGTAAACTAGATCTAAAACTAAAACTGTGTAGAATAAATGTTGTCTCTGGTTTCTTCATGTTCTCTGGCTCTAGTCTGCTGTTCTGGGCCAAAAACTGGGTCAAAATAGGGTCCAAAATCGCCCCCAGCGAATTCTGCAGATTATGCAGATCGCGCATGTCACGCGATCGCGTCATCCATGCGGACGCGTCATTCGCGTTTTTCCCTGCCACACGATCGCGTCGTCCACGCCTCCGCGTCGCTTGTGCTTTTCCAATCCGTGCGGTCGCATGAGTCATGCGGCCGCGTCACTGCGATTTTTCCTCTTTCGCGCGGTCGCGTGAGCCATGCGGCCGCGTCACTTCTCGCTGGTTATCTCCTCAATTTCTTGTGTTCCTTCCATTTTTGCTAGCTTCCTTTCCAATCTCCAACTCATTCATGCCCTATAAAGCCTGAAACGCTTAACACATAGATCACGGCATCGAATGGAATAAAGGAGAATTAAAATGCATAATTAAAAGTCTCTAGGAAGCAGTTTTCAATTATGTAATAATTCCAGGAAGGAAATATAAATGCATGCTAAATTAATGAATAAGTGGGTAAGGATCATGATAAAACCTAAGGTTGCGAAAACCGGACCGGTCATTGAACTGGTCAGGTGACAGGTTCAATGGTTTACTGGTTCAACCGAGGTTCAACCGGGGTTGAACCGGTTTCATTAAATATATAATAAAATTATTAATAAAACTCAAACTCTCAGTATGTGAATTTCTGTAATTTCTGTAAGTCAATCAAGTCCCTTTACAAAATATCCAAAACATGTACCCAATCTAAGAATCATAAACATAATTCAACCAAATCATATGAAACCATATAGCAAATTCAATACAAAATTGTGGCAATGCTTTTATTTTGAATCAATAACATCAAAATAACAATTCACCAAAACAAATACAACATGTTGGATTTAAAAATCAATCTCAGTTGAATTAATAAATTAAAAAATTGAATTTGTGACTCAATCTCAGCAGAATTAATTCAATATGAACAAACTGAATTCAAATAAAAATTCAAAACATTAATATCTCAAAATTCAGCAGAATCATCAATAATACATCATATGCATGTTCAGAATAAATTTCAAATTTCAGAGGGATAGAGTCAGGAAAACAGAGAGTGTTAGAGACTGAGACTTGAGACCTGAGAGGGTTGAAGGCTTGAATCAGAGAAGAAGAAACTTGAGAACTGAGAACTGAGATCTGAGACCTGAGAGGGTTGAAGCAGAGACTAAGACATGAGACACGATGAAAGGTAGTCGCGACTCCACGCGAAGAAGAGAAGCACGATGGTGAGACACGATTTGGAGCATAGAAGCAGAAATAACGCCAACGAGGAAGGGCGAAGGAGGAACGACGAGGAGAGGAGAGCGAAGACGACCCACGGCGAGGAGCAGCGAAGCGGCGCGACCCACGGCGAGGAGCAGTGAAGCGGCGCGACCCATGGCGACAAAGCGAGCTCGGACAGAGAGGGCGACAAGTAGAGAAGGGGTCGGCGATGAGTTTAAGCTCTGAAATGGGATGGTGGGTGGTGGCTATTCTTAGAATTCGAAGAGAGGAGAGGATTATGGTTGGGACTAGGGTTTTTTGGGCAGAACTCAAAATGGCACGCTTCCAATTGCGTTGGAAAGTAGACATCCAGGGCTTTCCAGCAATATATAATAGTCCATACTTTGGCTGAGTTTAGACGATGCAAAAGGGCGTTGAACGCCAGTTCTACGCTGCAGTCTGGAGTTAAACGCCAGAAACACATCACAAGCCAGAGTTGAACGCCAGAAACACGTTACAAACTGGCGTTCAACTCCAAGAATGACCTCTCCACGTGTAAACTTCAAGCTCAGCCCAAGCACACACCAAGTGGGCCCCGGAAGTGGATTTATGCATCAATTACTTACTTCTGTAAACCCTAGTAACTAGTTTAGTATAAATAGGACTTTTTACTATTGTATTATCATCTTTTGATCATTTTTAGATCTCTAGACCTCCATGGGAGGCTGGCCACTCGGCCATGCTTACCCTATATTCACTTATGTATTTTTCAAAGGTAGAGTTTCTGCACTCCATAGATTAAGGTGTGGAGCTCTGCTGTTCTTCATGATTTAATGCAAAGTACTACTGTTTTATATTCAATTCAACTTATTTCGCTTCTAAGATATTCCTTCGCACTTCAACATGAATGTGATGAACGTGACAATCATCATCATTCCCTATGAACGCGTTCCTGACAACCACTTCCGTTCTACCTTCGATTGAATGGATATCTCTTGGATATCTAATACAGGGGACCAAGTCCGAGTTATTAAGTGTCTTCGTGGTATAAGTTAGAACCCATGGATGGCCATTCCTGAGATCCGGAAAGTCTAAACCTTGTCTGTGGTATTCCGAGTAGGATCTGGGAAGGGATGGCTGTGACGAACTTCAAACTCGCGAATGCTGGGCGTAGTGACAGATTGCAAAAGGATAGTAAATCCTATTCCAGTATGATCGAGAACCTCCAGATGATTAGCCATGCAGTGACAGCGCATTGGACTATTTTCACAAGAGAGGATGGGATGTAGCCGTTGACAACGGTGATGCCCTTACATAAAGCTTGCCATGGAAAGGAGTTGGACTGATTGGATGAAGACAGCAGGAAAGCAGAAGTTCAGAAGAACGAAAGCATCTCTATACGCTTATCTGAAATTCTCACCAATGAATTACATAAGTTTTTCTATCTTTATTTTCTATTTATTTATTATTTATTTTCGAAAACTCCATAATCAATTATTATCCGCTTGACTGAGATTTACATGATGACCATAGCTTGCTTCATACTAACAATCTCCGTGGGATCGACCCTTACTCACGTAAGGTTTATTACTTGGACGATCCAGTGCACTTGCTGGTTAGTTGTGCGAAGTTGTGAAGTCATGTTTGGACCATGGTATTGTGCACCAGTTGTTGGCGCCATTGCCAGGGAGAGAACGAACAACAAATTTTACAACCTCAGAGTAACAATTTCGCATACCAAGTTTTTGGCGCTGTTGCCGGGGAGAAAACGAACAACAAATTTTACAACCTGGGTAACAATTTCGCATACCAAGTTTTTGGCGCCGTTGCCCGGGATTGTTCGAGTTTGGACAACTGACGGTTCATCTTGTTGCTCAGATTAGGTAATTTTCTTCTTATTTTGTTTTCAAAAAGTTTTCAAAAATTTTTCAAAAATATTTCCTTCTTTTTCGTTTTTCCCATTTAATATTCGAAAAAAAAATATTTTCAAAAAAATATATTTTTCTTCAAAATTTTTAAGAATGAATTCTAGAGTTTCATGAAGCATGTTGAAGCCTGGCTAGCTGTAGAGCCATGTCTAAATTCTTTTGGACTGAGGCCTCCACATGTTAGGCAATTGCTTGTACTGCTGAAGCTTGGCTGGCCATTGGCCATGTCTAGTGTTTTGGACCAGAGCTTTCACTGAAAGCTTGGCTGGCTAGTAAGCCATGTCTAATTCCTGGACTGAAGCTTTAGACTAAGAATGCAAGATTCCTGGAATTTAAACCATTTGGCTAGCATCGAATTGCAAGATGTGCACCAAAACATTTTGTGAGTGTGTGTTGAAAGATTTAGCAATTGGTTCTTAACAAGAAGTTACCTAAGTCCTAAGACATTATACTTGTCTTCAAATGTTGTGGACTTGAGTTTCTTGTTGTTGTTGTGTTGCTTTCAACTCTTCATTCCTCAACGTTGAATGTTGGTTGATCTTTCAACATGCTTGTTCATTCAAGTTGTTTTTTGGTTTGTCTTTCATGTCGTTTGTTGGTTTGTCATTCATCAAAACCTACGAATACAAACTTCGCATACAAGCAACATGATTTACATCTTTTTCCTATTTGTTTTTCGAAAATAATATATAAAAATCCAAAAAAATTAATAAAATCATAAAAATAAAAAATATTTTGTGTTTCCGGTTTGAGTCTTGAGTCAATTTTTAAGTTTGGTGTCAATTGCATACTCATCTTGCATTTTTCGAAAATTGCATTCATGCATTGCATTCATCATGATCTTCAAGTTGTTCTTGATAAACCTTCTTGATTGATCTTCATATTATATTGTTTTGTGTTGTATGGTGTTTTTCATATGCATTCTTGCATTCATATTATCTAAGCATTAAAAATTTCCAAGTTTGGTGTCTTGCATGTTTTTCTTTTCTTAAAAATTTTTCAAAAATAAGTTCTTAGTGTTCATCTTGACATTCAAAGTGTTCTTGATGTTCATCTTGACATTCATAGTGTTCTTGCATGCATCACATGTTTTGATCCAAAATTTTCATGCATTGAGTCTTTTTTATGTTTTTCTCTCTCATCATTAAAAATTCAAAAATCAAAAAAATTTTCTCTCCCTTTTTCTCTCTTAAAATTTCGAAAATTTTGATTGACTTTTTCAAAACTTTTTAAAATTTAGTTGTTTCTTATGAGTCAAATCAAATTTTCAATTTAAAAATCTTATCTTTTTCAAAATCTTTTTCAAAAATCATATCTTTTTCATTTTTTTTAATCATTTTCGAAAATTTTTAAAAATATTTTTCAAAAATCTTTTTCTTAATTTTATCTCATAATTTTTGAAAATATCTTCAACAATTAATGTTTTGATTCAAAAATTTCAAGTTTGTTACTTACTTGTTAAGAAAGATTCAAACTTTAAGTTCTAGAATCATATCTTGTGATTTCTTGTGAATCAAGTCATTAATTGTGATTTTAAAACTCAAATCTTTTTCAAAACTAATTTCAATCATATCTTTTCAAAAATATCTTTTTATCTTATCTTTTTTTTCAAAATCATATCTTTTTAATCATATCTTTTTAAAACATATCTTTTTCAAAAATTTGATTTTAAAATATCTTTTCTAACTTCTTATCTTCTTATCTTTTCAAAATTGATTTTCAAATTTGTTTCAACTAACTAATTAACTTTTTGTTTGTTTCTTATCTCTTTCAAAACTACCTAACTAACTATCCCTCTCTAATTTTCGAAAATACCTCCCTCTTTTTCAAAAATTCATTTTAATTAATTAATTGTTTAAATTTTAATTTTAATTTCAATTCTCCTTTAATTTTTGAAAATCATTAACTATTTTTCAAAATTAATTTTTGAAATTTCCTCTCCCTCATCTCCTTCTATTTATTTATTCATCTACTAACACTTCTCTTCATCTCAAATCATTGCTCTTATCCTCACCCTTGTGTTTGGATTATCCATTCTTCTTCACTCTTATTCCCTTTCTTCTTCTTCTAACAACAAGGGAACCTCTATACTCTGGTAAAAAGGATCCCTATTATTATTTTCTGTCCCCTTCTCTTTCATATGAGCAGGAGCAACGACAAGAACATTCTTGTTGAAGCAGATCCTGAACCTGAAAAGACTCTGAAGAGAAAACTAAGAGAAGCTAAAATACAACAATCCAGAGACAACCTTACAGGAATTTTCGAACAAGAAGAGGAGATGGCAGC
>NC_029792.2:114177197-114178614 GCF_000816755.2 Arachis ipaensis
CTTTACATCCCTGCTGATTTCATAATCCTAGATATTGGGAAGGATGAGGATGAATCCATCATCCTTGGAAGACCTTTCCTAGCCACAACAAGAGCTGTGATTGATGTTAACATAGGTGAACTAGTCCTTCAATTGAATGAGGACTCCCTTGAGTTTAAAACTCAAGGACATCCTTCTGTAAACATGGAAAAAAGGCACAGTAAGCTTCTCTCAAAACAGAGTCAACTAAAGCCCCCACAGTCAAACTCTAAGTTTAGTGTTGAACTCCCATATCCAAACTCTAAGTTTGGTGTTGGGGAGTCTCAACAATGCTCTGAACATCTGTGAGGCTCCATGAGAGCCCACTGTCAAGCTATTGACATTAAAGAAGCGCTTGTTAGGAGGCAACCCAATTTTTATTTAATTATATTTTTTATTAGTTATATGTCTTCATAGGTTCATGATCATGTGGAGTCACAAAAATAACTGAAAAAATTGAAGAAAAATAAAAAACAGCACACCCTGGAGGAAGAGTTCACCAGCGTTCAAACACCAGTAAGGAGCGTCTGGCTGGCGTTCAGCGCCAGAACAGAGCATGGAGCTGGCGCTGAACGCCAGAAATAAGCATGAAGCTGGCGTTCAACGCCAGAAATAAGCTGCATCTGGGCGTTGAACGCCCAGAACAAGCATCAGTTCGGCGTTTAAACGCCAGAATTGCATGCAAAGGCCTTTTACATGCCTAATTGGTGCAGGGATGTAAATTCTTAACACCTCAAGATCTGTGAACCTCACAGGATCATCTCAGGATCTGTGGATCCCACAGGATCCCCACCTTCCCTCCTCATGATCCTAGTTTCTTCCACATCTTCTTCTTCATCTATTCTTTCTTCTCCTGCTCGAGGGCGAGCAACATTCTAAGTTTGGTGTGGTAAAAGCATTGCTTATTTTGCTTTTCCATAACCATTGATGGCACCTAAGGCCAGAGAAACCTCAAAAAAAAAAAGAGAGAAGAGAAAAGGGAAGACAAAAGCTTCCACCTCTAAGTCATGGGAGATAGAGAGATTCATGTAAAGGATCTATAGCTCAGTGGTAGAACATTTGACTGCAAATCAAGAGATCCCTGAGATACCTCAGGGGATACATTTTCCCCCACACAATTATTGGGAGCAACTAAGGATAGGAGCACCAAAATCACTAGGGATCAAGCAACAGAGACAAGGAAGAGACATAGAAGAGCTCAAGGACATCATTGGTTCCTCAAGGAGAAAACGCCACCATCACTAAGGTGGACTCATTCCTTGTTCTTAAACTTTCTGTTTTTTGTTTTCTTATGTTAAATGTTTATCTATGTTTGTGTCCTTATTACATGATCATTAGTGTCTAAGTGTCTATGCCTTAAAGTAATGAATATGAATCCATCACCTCTCTTAAATGAAAA